>NC_082736.1:23671517-23889017 GCF_030144855.1 Hypanus sabinus | reverse complement strand
TAAATGTTAAAAGTGAGCTCGCATTTACCTCTTCATCTGGCAGCTCATTCCACACTCCCACCACTCTCTGTGTGAAGAAGCCCCCCCCCCAATGTTCCCTTTAAACTTTTCCCCCTTCACCGTTAACCCATGTTCTCTGGTTTTTTTTCTCCTCTAGCCTGTGGAAAAAGCCTGCTTGCATTCACTCTATCTATACCCATCATAATTTTATACACCTCTATCAAATCTCCCCTCATTCTTCTACGCTCCAGGGAATAAAGTCCTAACCTGTTCAACCTTTCTCTGTAACTCAGTTTCTCAAGTCCCGGCAACATCCTCGTAAACCTTCTCTGCACACTTTCAACCTTATTAATATCCTTCCTGTAATTTGGTGACCAAACAGACAGACAGACATAATTATTGATCCCGAGGGAAATTAGGTTTTGGTACAGTCGGACCAACCAAGAATAGTGAAGAAATATAGCAATATAAAACCATAAATAATTAAAAAATAATGTTAATTATACCAAGTGGAAATAAGTCCAGGACCAGCTATTGGCTCGGGGTGTCTGACACTCTGAGGGAGGAGTTGTGAAGTTTGATGGCCACAGGCAGGAATGACTTCCTGTGACGCTCAGTGCTGCATCTCAGTGGAATGAGTCTCTGGCTGAACGTACTCCTGTGCCTAACCAGTACATTATGGAGTGGATAGGAGTCATTGTCCAAGATGGCATGCAACTTGGACAGCATCCTCTTTTCAGACACCACCGTCAGAGAGTCCAGTTCCACCCCCACGACATCACTGGCCTTATGAATGAGTTTGTTGATTCTGTTGGTGTCTGCTACCCTCAGCCTGCTGCCCCAGCACACAACAGCAAACGTGATCGCACTGGCCACCACAACCTCACAGACCAGACCATGTTGCATCTCAACCAAAACGGTGCCTATAAAAAGTACTCAATCACCCCCCCCCCCCCCCCCCGTGGAAGTTTTTCATGTTTTATTGTTTTACAACATCAAATCCCGGTGGATTTAATTTGTCTGATCAACAGAAGATGACTCTTTCATGTCAAAGTGAAAACAGATCTCTACAAAGTGATCAAAATTAGTTATAAATATAAAACACAAAACAATTGATTGCGTAAGTATTCACTGTCCTTTAATATGACACACCAAATCATGGCTGGCGCACGCAGCCAGCTGGTTTCGGAGGTCACACAATCAATTAAATGGTGATCACCTGTGTACAGCCCATAAGACCTGCAGGAAACGGCCATTCAGCCCATCAAGTCTGCTCCACCATTCCATCATGGCTGATCCGGGATCCCACTCGACCCCGTACACCTGCCTTCTCGCCCCATCCTCTGATGCCCCGACCAATCAGGAAACCATCAGTTTTTCTCTTTAAATACACCCACGGACTTGCCCTCCACCGCAGTCTGTGACAGAGCATTCCACAGATTTACTACTCTCCAGCTAAAAAATTCCTCCTTACCTCTGTTCCTCAATTTTCAGGCTGTGCCCTCTAGTTCTGGATACCCCTACCACATCCACTCTGTGTCCTCTGGTCCTAGACTCCCCCACTATAGGAAACATCCTCTCCACATCCACTCTATCTGTGCCCTCTGGTCCCAGACTCCCCCACGATAGGAAACATCCGCTCCACATCCACTCTATCTGTGCCCTCTGGTCCCAGACTCCCCCACGATAGGAAACATCCCCTCCACATCCACTCTATCTGTGTCCTCTGGTCCCAGACTCCCCCACTATAGGAAACACCCTCTCCACATCCACTCTATCTGTGTCCTCTGGTCCTAGACTCCCCCGCTATAGGAAACATCCGCTCCACATCCACTCTATCTGTGCCCTCTGGTCCCAGACTCCCCCACAATAGGAAACATCCTCTCCACATCCACTCTGTCTGTGTCCTCTGGTCCCAGACTCCCCCACTATAGGAAACATCCTCTCCACATCCACTCTATCTGTGTCCTCTGGTCCTAGACTCCCCCACTATAGGAAACATCCTCTCCACATCCACTCTATCTGTGTCCTCTGGTCCCAGACTCCCCCACGATAGGAAACATCCCCTCCACATCCACTCTATCTGTGTCCTCTGGTCCCAGACTCCCCCACGATAGGAAACATCCGCTCCACATCCACTCTATCTGTGCCCTCTGGTCCCAGACTCCCCCACGATAGGAAACATCCCCTCCACATCCACTCTATCTGTGTCCTCTGGTCCCAGACTCCCCCACGATAGGAAACATCCGCTCCACATCCACTCTATCTGTGCCCTCTGGTCCCAGACTCCCCCACGATAGGAAACATCCCCTCCACATCCACTCTATCTGTGTCCTCTGGTCCCAGACTCCCCCACTATAGGAAACACCCTCTCCACATCCACTCTATCTGTGTCCTCTGGTCCTAGACTCCCCCGCTATAGGAAACATCCGCTCCACATCCACTCTATCTGTGCCCTCTGGTCCCAGACTCCCCCACAATAGGAAACATCCTCTCCACATCCACTCTGTCTGTGTCCTCTGGTCCCAGACTCCCCCACTATAGGAAACATCCTCTCCACATCCACTCTATCTGTGTCCTCTGGTCCTAGACTCCCCCACTATAGGAAACATCCTCTCCACATCCACTCTATCTGTGTCCTCTGGTCCCAGACTCCCCCACGATAGGAAACATCCCCTCCACATCCACTCTATCTGTGTCCTCTGGTCCCAGACTCCCCCACGATAGGAAACATCCGCTCCACATCCACTCTATCTGTGCCCTCTGGTCCCAGACTCCCCCACGATAGGAAACATCCCCTCCACATCCACTCTATCTGTGTCCTCTGGTCCCAGACTCCCCCACGATAGGAAACATCCGCTCCACATCCACTCTATCTGTGCCCTCTGGTCCCAGACTCCCCCACGATAGGAAACATCCCCTCCACATCCACTCTATCTGTGTCACTATAGGAAACACCCTCTCCACATCCACTCTATCTGTGTCCTCTGGTCCTAGACTCCCCCACTATAGGAAACATCCGCTCCACATCCACTCTATCTGTGTCCTCTGGTCCTAGACTCCCCCACTATAGGAAACATCCTCTCCACATCCACTCTATCTGTGCCCTCTGGTCCCAGACTCCCCCATTATAGGAAACACCCTCTCCACTTCCACCCTATCTAGTCCTTTCAACATTCGGTAGGTTTCAATGAGATCCCCCGCATTCTTCTAAATTCCAGTGAGTCCAGGCCCAAAGCTGCCAAACTCTCCACCTATGTTAACCCTTTAATTCCTGGAATCATCCTTGTGAACCTCATCTGGACTCTCTCCAATGACAACACATCCCTTCTGAGATAAGGGGCCTAAAACTGTTGTCAATACTCCAAGTGTGGCCTGACTAGTGTCTTATAAAGGCTCAGCATTATCTCCTTGCTTTTATATTCTATTCCCATTGAAATAAATGCCAACATTACATTTGCCTTCTTTACCACAGACTCAATCTGTAAATTAACCCTCTGGGAGTCTTGCATGAGGACTCCCAAGTCCCTCTGCACCTCTGATGTTTGAACCTTCTCCCCATTTAGATAACAGTCTGCACTATTGTTCCTTTTACCAAAATGCATTATCATACATTTCCCAACACTGTAATCCATTTTTTGCTCTTTCTTCCAATTTGTCCAAGTCCTGCTGCGATCGCATTGCTTCCTCAACTCTACCGACCTCTCCCACCTATCTTCATGTCATCTGCAAGCTTTGCCACAAAGCCATCAATTGCATTATCTAAATCACTGACAAACAGTGTGAAAAGCAGCGGTCACAATACTGACCCCTGAGGAACACCGCTAGTCACCGGCAGCCAACGGGAAAAGGCCCCTTTATTCCCACTCTGCCTCCTGCCTGTTAGCTGTCCGCTATCCTTGCCAGAATCTTTCCTGTAATCCCACCTTACCAAACACCTTCTGAAAATCCAAGTAAATGGCATCCACTGCCTCTCCTTCGTCCACCCTGCTTGTCGCTTCCTCGAAGGGCTCTAACCGATTCGTCAGGCAAGATTTCTCTTCACACAAACCATGCTGACTTTGACTTATTTTATCATTAGCCTCCGAGTACCTCGAAACCTCATCCTTAATAATAGACTCCAACACCTTCCCAACCACTGAGGTTAGGCTAACCTACCGATAATTTCCTTTCCATTGCATCCCTCCGTTCTTAAAGAGTGGAGTGACATTTACAATCTTCCAGTCCTCCGGGACCATGCCAGAATCAAGTGATTCTTGAAAGATCATGACCAATGCATCCGTTATCTCATCAGTACCCTCTCTCAGGGCTCTGGGATGTCGTCCATCTGGTCCAGGTGACTTGTCCGCCTTAAGACCTTCTTTCCTTTGCAATAGCAATGACACTCACTCCTGCTCCCTGACACTCATGGACCTCTGGCACTCTGCTAGAGTCTTCCACAGTGCAGACAGCTGCAAAGTGCCCACTAAATTCATCTGCCATTTATTTGTCCCCCTTTACTACCTCTGCAGCATCACTTCCCAGTGATCCAATATCAACTCTCCCCTCCCTTACACTCTTTATATAACTGAAAACACTTTCAGCACCGTGCTTTATATTATTGGCTGGTTTGCCCTCATATTTCATCTCTTTTTGCCTTCTGTTGGATTTTTAAAGCTTCTCAATCATCTAACTTCTCACTTTTGCAACCTTATAAGCCCTTTCCTTGGCTTTTATGCAGTCCTTAACTTCCTTTCTCAGCCGCAGTTGCCTACCCCTGCCATCTGAAAATGTCTCCCTCTGTGGATTATATCTATCCTGTGCTCTGTGAACTCTTCCCAGAAACTTCAGCAACCTCTGCTCTGCTGTCATCCCCGCCAGTATCCTCATCCGATCCACCGGGGCAAGCTCCTCTCTCACGCCTCTGTAATTCCCTCTATTCCATTGTGATACTGATAGACGTGAGTTAGGCTTCTCCCTCCCAAATTGCAGTACAAATTCAATCACATAATGATCACTGTCTCCTAAGGGTTCAACTACATCAGGCTCCCTGATAAGAGCAGGGTTATCACACAGCACTCCATCCACGATAACCTTTCCCCGAGTAGGCTCAAGCTCAAGATGGGCTATTGGCATCTTGTAGGCATTCAACAAATTCCCTCTCTTGCGATCCAACACCAACCTGATTTTCCCAGTCCCCCTGCATATTGAAGACACCTTTAGAATTCTGACTTTACCCTTATTACATGCCTTTTCCAGCTCCCTTTGCAATCACAACACCCACATCTCGGCTACACCGTCTGACTCCCTTCCCTGCCTTCCCCAGTCCTCCACATGTTGGAGACCGGAACCGTGAATGATCTGGCTCAGGGAAATGGAGACTGGAACTGTGACAGTGTGGTCTGACCCAGGAAATGGAGACTGGAACTGTGACAGTGTGGTCTGACCCAGGGAAATGGAGACTGGAACTGTGACAGTGTGGTCTGACACAGGGATATGGAGACTGGAACTGTGACAGTGTGGTCTGACCCAGGGATACAGGGACTGGAACTGTGACAGTGTGGTCTGACACAGGGATACAGGGACTGGAACTGTGACAGTGTGGTCTGACACAGGGAAATGGAGACTGGAACTGTGACAGTGTGGTCTGACCCAGTGATACAGGGACTGGAACTGTGACAGTGTGGTCTGACACAGGGAAATGGAGACTGGAACTGTGACAGTGTGGTCTGACCCAGGAAATGGAGACTGGAACTGTGACAGTGTGGTCCGACCCAGGGAAATGGAGACTGGAACTGTGACAGTGTGGTCTGACACAGGGATATGGAGACTGGAACTGTGACAGTGTGGTCTGACCCAGGGATACAGGGACTGGAACTGTGACAGTGTGGTCTGACACAGGGATACAGGGACTGGAACTGTGACAGTGTGGTCTGACACAGGGAAATGGAGACTGGAACTGTGACAGTGTGGTCTGACCCAGGGATACAGAGACTGGAACTGTGACAGTGTGGTCTGACCCAGGGACAGAGACTGGAACTGTGACAGTGTGGTCTGACCCAGGGAAATGGAGACTGGAACTGTGACAGTGTGGTCTGACCCAGGAAATGGAGACTGGAACTGTGACAGTGTGGTCTGACCCAGGAAATGGAGACTGGAACTGTGACAGTGTGGTCTGACCCAGGGAAATGGAGACTGGAACTGTGACAGTGTGGTCTGACCCAGGGATACAGAGACTGGAACTGTGACAGTGTGGTCTGACCCAGGGACAGAGACTGGAACTGTGACAGTGTGGTCTGACCCAGGGAAATGGAGACTGGAACTGTGACAGTGTGGTCTGACCCAGGGATACAGGGACTGGAACTGTGACAGTGTGGTATGACCCAGGGAAATGGAGACTGGAACTGTGACAGTGTGGTCTGACCCAGGGATACAGGGACTGGAACTGTGACAGTGTGGTCTGACCCAGGGAAATGGAGACTGGAACTGTGACAGCGTGGTCTGACCCAGGGACACAGAGACTGGAACTGTGACAGTGTGGTCTGACCCAGGGACATAGAGACTGGAACTGTGACAGTGTGGTCTGACCCAGGGATACAGGGACTGGAACTGTGACAGTGTGGTCTGACCCAGGAACATAGAGACTGGAACTGTGACAGTGTGGTCTGACCCAGGGACACAGGGACTGGAACTGTGACAGTGTGGTCTGACCCAGGGAAATGGAGACTGGAACTGTGACAGTGTGGTCTGACACAGGGAAATGGAGACTGGAACTGTGACAGTGTGGTCTGGCCCAGGGAAATGGAGACTGGAACTGTGACAGTGTGGTCTGGCCCAGGGAAATGGAGACTGGAACTGTGACAGTGTGGTCTGGCCCAGGGAAATGGAGACTGGAACTGTGACAGTGTGGTGAGACCCAGGGATACAGGGACTGGAACTGTGACAGTGTGGTCTGACCCAGGGACATAGAGACTGGAACTGTGACAGTGTGGTCTGACCCAGGGACACAGGGACTGGAACTGTGACAGTGTGGTCTGACCCAGGGAAATGGAGACTGGAACTGTGACAGTGTGGTCTGACACAGGGAAATGGAGACTGGAACTGTGACAGTGTGGTCTGGCCCAGGGAAATGGAGACTGGAACTGTGACAGTGTGGTCTGGCCCAGGGAAATGGAGACTGGAACTGTGACAGTGTGGTCTGGCCCAGGGAAATGGAGACTGGAACTGTGACAGTGTGGTGAGACCCAGGGATACAGGGACTGGAACTGTGACAGTGTGGTCTGACCCAGGGACACAGAGACTGGAACTGTGACAGTGTGGTCTGGCCCAGGGAAATGGAGACTGGAACTGTGACAGTGTGGTCTGGCCCAGGGAAATGGAGACTGGAACTGTGACAGTGTGGTCTGGCCCAGGGAAATGGAGACTGGAACTGTGACAGTGTGGTGAGACCCAGGGATACAGGGACTGGAACTGTGACAGTGTGGTCTGACCCAGGGACACAGAGACTGGAACTGTGACAGTGTGGTCTGACCCAGGGAAATGGAGACTGGAACTGTGACAGTGTGGTCTGACACAGGGAAATGGAGACTGGAACTGTGACAGTGTGGTCTGGCCCAGGGAAATGGAGACTGGAACTGTGACAGTGTGGTCTGGCCCAGGGAAATGGAGACTGGAACTGTGACAGTGTGGTGAGACCCAGGGATACAGGGACTGGAACTGTGACAGTGTGGTCTGACCCAGGGACACAGAGACTGGAACTGTGACAGTGTGGTCTGACCCAGGGAAATGGAGACTGGAACTGTGACAGTGTGGTCTGACACAGGGAAATGGAGACTGGAACTGTGACAGTGTGGTCTGGCCCAGGGAAATGGAGACTGGAACTGTGACAGTGTGGTCTGGCCCAGGGAAATGGAGACTGGAACTGTAACAGTGTGGTCCGACCCAGGGAAATGGAGACTGGAACTGTGACAGTGTGGTCTGACCCAGGGACACAGAGACTGGAACTGTGACAGTGTGGTCTGACCCAGGGAAATGGAGACTGGAACTGTGACAGTGTGGTCTGACCCAGGGACAGAGACTGGAACTGTGACAGTGTGGTCTGACCCAGGGAAATGGAGACTGGAACTGTGACAGTGTGGTCTGACCCAGGGATACAGGGACTGGAACTGTGACAGTGTGGTATGACCCAGGGAAATGGAGACTGGAACTGTGACAGTGTGGTCTGACCCAGGGATACAGGGACTGGAACTGTGACAGTGTGGTCTGACCCAGGGAAATGGAGACTGGAACTGTGACAGTGTGGTCTGACCCAGGGACAATGAGACTGGAACTGTGACAGCGTGGTCTGACCCAGGGACACAGAGACTGGAACTGTGACAGTGTGGTCTGACCCAGGGACATAGAGACTGGAACTGTGACAGTGTGGTCTGACCCAGGGATACAGGGACTGGAACTGTGACAGTGTGGTCTGACCCAGGGACATAGAGACTGGAACTGTGACAGTGTGGTCTGACCCAGGGACACAGGGACTGGAACTGTGACAGTGTGGTCTGACCCAGGGAAATGGAGACTGGAACTGTGACAGTGTGGTCTGACACAGGGAAATGGAGACTGGAACTGTGACAGTGTGGTCTGGCCCAGGGAAATGGAGACTGGAACTGTGACAGTGTGGTCTGGCCCAGGGAAATGGAGACTGGAACTGTGACAGTGTGGTCTGGCCCAGGGAAATGGAGACTGGAACTGTGACAGTGTGGTGAGACCCAGGGATACAGGGACTGGAACTGTGACAGTGTGGTCTGACCCAGGGACACAGAGACTGGAACTGTGACAGTGTGGTCTGACCCAGGGAAATGGAGACTGGAACTGTGACAGTGTGGTCTGACACAGGGAAATGGAGACTGGAACTGTGACAGTGTGGTCTGGCCCAGGGAAATGGAGACTGGAACTGTGACAGTGTGGTCTGGCCCAGGGAAATGGAGACTGGAACTGTGACAGTGTGGTGAGACCCAGGGATACAGGGACTGGAACTGTGACAGTGTGGTCTGACCCAGGGACGCAGAGACTGGAACTGTGACAGTGTGGTCTGACCCAGGGAAATGGAGACTGGAACTGTGACAGTGTGGTCTGACACAGGGAAATGGAGACTGGAACTGTGACAGTGTGGTCTGGCCCAGGGAAATGGAGACTGGAACTGTGACAGTGTGGTCTGGCCCAGGGAAATGGAGACTGGAACTGTAACAGTGTGGTCCGACCCAGGGAAATGGAGACTGGAACTGTGACAGTGTGGTCTGACCCAGGGACACAGAGACTGGAACTGTGACAGTGTGGTCTGACCCAGGGAAATGGAGACTGGAACTGTGACAGTGTGGTCTGACACAGGGAAATGGAGACTGGAACTGTGACAGTGTGGTCTGGCCCAGGGAAATGGAGACTGGAACTGTGACAGTGTGGTCTGGCCCAGGGAAATGGAGACTGGAACTGTGACAGTGTGGTCTGGCCCAGGGAAATGGAGACTGGAACTGTGACAGTGTGGTGAGACCCAGGGATACAGGGACTGGAACTGTGACAGTGTGGTCTGACCCAGGGACACAGAGACTGGAACTGTGACAGTGTGGTCTGACCCAGGGAAATGGAGACTGGAACTGTGACAGTGTGGTCTGACACAGGGAAATGGAGACTGGAACTGTGACAGTGTGGTCTGGCCCAGGGAAATGGAGACTGGAACTGTGACAGTGTGGTCTGGCCCAGGGAAATGGAGACTGGAACTGTAACAGTGTGGTCCGACCCAGGGAAATGGAGACTGGAACTGTGACAGTGTGGTCTGACCCAGGGACACAGAGACTGGAACTGTGACAGTGTGGTCTGACCCAGGGAAATGGAGACTGGAACTGTGACAGTGTGGTCTGACACAGGGAAATGGAGACTGGAACTGTGACAGTGTGGTCTGGCCCAGGGATACAGGGACTGGAACTGTGACAGTGTGGTCTGACCCAGTGATACAGGGACTGGAACTGTGACAGTGTGGTCTGACACAGGGAAATGGAGACTGGAACTGTGACAGTGTGGTCTGACCCAGGAAATGGAGACTGGAACTGTGACAGTGTGGTCTGACCCAGGGAAATGGAGACTGGAACTGTGACAGTGTGGTCTGACACAGGGATATGGAGACTGGAACTGTGACAGTGTGGTCTGACCCAGGGATACAGGGACTGGAACTGTGACAGTGTGGTCTGACACAGGGATACAGGGACTGGAACTGTGACAGTGTGATCTGACACAGGGAAATGGAGACTGGAACTGTGACAGTGTGGTCTGACCCAGGGATACAGAGACTGGAACTGTGACAGTGTGGTCTGACCCAGGGACAGAGACTGGAACTGTGACAGTGTGGTCTGACCCAGGGAAATGGAGACTGGAACTGTGACAGTGTGGTCTGACCCAGGAAATGGAGACTGGAACTGTGACAGTGTGGTCTGACCCAGGAAATGGAGACTGGAACTGTGACAGTGTGGTCTGACCCAGGGAAATGGAGA
Organism: Hypanus sabinus; assembly: GCF_030144855.1. Classification (NCBI taxonomy): domain Eukaryota; kingdom Metazoa; phylum Chordata; class Chondrichthyes; order Myliobatiformes; family Dasyatidae; genus Hypanus; species Hypanus sabinus. The sequence goes on along the minus strand of NC_082736.1, from coordinate 23,878,506 downwards.
CTGGAACTGTGACAGTGTGGTCTGACCCAGGGATACAGAGACTGGAACTGTGACAGTGTGGTCTGACCCAGGGACAGAGACTGGAACTGTGACAGTGTGGTCTGACCCAGGGAAATGGAGACTGGAACTGTGACAGTGTGGTCTGACCCAGGGATACAGGGACTGGAACTGTGACAGTGTGGTATGACCCAGGGAAATGGAGACTGGAACTGTGACAGTGTGGTCTGACCCAGGGATACAGGGACTGGAACTGTGACAGTGTGGTCTGACCCAGGGAAATGGAGACTGGAACTGTGACAGCGTGGTCTGACCCAGGGACACAGAGACTGGAACTGTGACAGTGTGGTCTGACCCAGGGACATAGAGACTGGAACTGTGACAGTGTGGTCTGACCCAGGGATACAGGGACTGGAACTGTGACAGTGTGGTCTGACCCAGGAACATAGAGACTGGAACTGTGACAGTGTGGTCTGACCCAGGGACACAGGGACTGGAACTGTGACAGTGTGGTCTGACCCAGGGACGCAGAGACTGGAACTGTGACAGTGTGGTCTGACACAGGGAAATGGAGACTGGAACTGTGACAGTGTGGTCTGGCCCAGGGAAATGGAGACTGGAACTGTGACAGTGTGGTCTGGCCCAGGGAAATGGAGACTGGAACTGTGACAGTGTGGTCTGGCCCAGGGAAATGGAGACTGGAACTGTGACAGTGTGGTGAGACCCAGGGATACAGGGACTGGAACTGTGACAGTGTGGTCTGACCCAGGGACATAGAGACTGGAACTGTGACAGTGTGGTCTGACCCAGGGACACAGGGACTGGAACTGTGACAGTGTGGTCTGACCCAGGGAAATGGAGACTGGAACTGTGACAGTGTGGTCTGACACAGGGAAATGGAGACTGGAACTGTGACAGTGTGGTCTGGCCCAGGGAAATGGAGACTGGAACTGTGACAGTGTGGTCTGGCCCAGGGAAATGGAGACTGGAACTGTGACAGTGTGGTCTGGCCCAGGGAAATGGAGACTGGAACTGTGACAGTGTGGTGAGACCCAGGGATACAGGGACTGGAACTGTGACAGTGTGGTCTGACCCAGGGACACAGAGACTGGAACTGTGACAGTGTGGTCTGGCCCAGGGAAATGGAGACTGGAACTGTGACAGTGTGGTCTGGCCCAGGGAAATGGAGACTGGAACTGTGACAGTGTGGTCTGGCCCAGGGAAATGGAGACTGGAACTGTGACAGTGTGGTGAGACCCAGGGATACAGGGACTGGAACTGTGACAGTGTGGTCTGACCCAGGGACACAGAGACTGGAACTGTGACAGTGTGGTCTGACCCAGGGAAATGGAGACTGGAACTGTGACAGTGTGGTCTGACACAGGGAAATGGAGACTGGAACTGTGACAGTGTGGTCTGGCCCAGGGAAATGGAGACTGGAACTGTGACAGTGTGGTCTGGCCCAGGGAAATGGAGACTGGAACTGTGACAGTGTGGTGAGACCCAGGGATACAGGGACTGGAACTGTGACAGTGTGGTCTGACCCAGGGACACAGAGACTGGAACTGTGACAGTGTGGTCTGACCCAGGGAAATGGAGACTGGAACTGTGACAGTGTGGTCTGACACAGGGAAATGGAGACTGGAACTGTGACAGTGTGGTCTGGCCCAGGGAAATGGAGACTGGAACTGTGACAGTGTGGTCTGGCCCAGGGAAATGGAGACTGGAACTGTAACAGTGTGGTCCGACCCAGGGAAATGGAGACTGGAACTGTGACAGTGTGGTCTGACCCAGGGACACAGAGACTGGAACTGTGACAGTGTGGTCTGACCCAGGGAAATGGAGACTGGAACTGTGACAGTGTGGTCTGACCCAGGGACAGAGACTGGAACTGTGACAGTGTGGTCTGACCCAGGGAAATGGAGACTGGAACTGTGACAGTGTGGTCTGACCCAGGGATACAGGGACTGGAACTGTGACAGTGTGGTATGACCCAGGGAAATGGAGACTGGAACTGTGACAGTGTGGTCTGACCCAGGGATACAGGGACTGGAACTGTGACAGTGTGGTCTGACCCAGGGAAATGGAGACTGGAACTGTGACAGTGTGGTCTGACCCAGGGACACTGAGACTGGAACTGTGACAGCGTGGTCTGACCCAGGGACACAGAGACTGGAACTGTGACAGTGTGGTCTGACCCAGGGACATAGAGACTGGAACTGTGACAGTGTGGTCTGACCCAGGGATACAGGGACTGGAACTGTGACAGTGTGGTCTGACCCAGGGACATAGAGACTGGAACTGTGACAGTGTGGTCTGACCCAGGGACACAGGGACTGGAACTGTGACAGTGTGGTCTGACCCAGGGAAATGGAGACTGGAACTGTGACAGTGTGGTCTGACACAGGGAAATGGAGACTGGAACTGTGACAGTGTGGTCTGGCCCAGGGAAATGGAGACTGGAACTGTGACAGTGTGGTCTGGCCCAGGGAAATGGAGACTGGAACTGTGACAGTGTGGTCTGGCCCAGGGAAATGGAGACTGGAACTGTGACAGTGTGGTGAGACCCAGGGATACAGGGACTGGAACTGTGACAGTGTGGTCTGACCCAGGGACACAGAGACTGGAACTGTGACAGTGTGGTCTGACCCAGGGAAATGGAGACTGGAACTGTGACAGTGTGGTCTGACACAGGGAAATGGAGACTGGAACTGTGACAGTGTGGTCTGGCCCAGGGAAATGGAGACTGGAACTGTGACAGTGTGGTCTGGCCCAGGGAAATGGAGACTGGAACTGTGACAGTGTGGTGAGACCCAGGGATACAGGGACTGGAACTGTGACAGTGTGGTCTGACCCAGGGACGCAGAGACTGGAACTGTGACAGTGTGGTCTGACCCAGGGAAATGGAGACTGGAACTGTGACAGTGTGGTCTGACACAGGGAAATGGAGACTGGAACTGTGACAGTGTGGTCTGGCCCAGGGAAATGGAGACTGGAACTGTGACAGTGTGGTCTGGCCCAGGGAAATGGAGACTGGAACTGTAACAGTGTGGTCCGACCCAGGGAAATGGAGACTGGAACTGTGACAGTGTGGTCTGACCCAGGGACACAGAGACTGGAACTGTGACAGTGTGGTCTGACCCAGGGAAATGGAGACTGGAACTGTGACAGTGTGGTCTGACACAGGGAAATGGAGACTGGAACTGTGACAGTGTGGTCTGGCCCAGGGAAATGGAGACTGGAACTGTGACAGTGTGGTCTGGCCCAGGGAAATGGAGACTGGAACTGTGACAGTGTGGTCTGGCCCAGGGAAATGGAGACTGGAACTGTGACAGTGTGGTGAGACCCAGGGATACAGGGACTGGAACTGTGACAGTGTGGTCTGACCCAGGGACACAGAGACTGGAACTGTGACAGTGTGGTCTGACCCAGGGAAATGGAGACTGGAACTGTGACAGTGTGGTCTGACACAGGGAAATGGAGACTGGAACTGTGACAGTGTGGTCTGGCCCAGGGAAATGGAGACTGGAACTGTGACAGTGTGGTCTGGCCCAGGGAAATGGAGACTGGAACTGTAACAGTGTGGTCCGACCCAGGGAAATGGAGACTGGAACTGTGACAGTGTGGTCTGACCCAGGGACACAGAGACTGGAACTGTGACAGTGTGGTCTGACCCAGGGACGCAGAGACTGGAACTGTGACAGTGTGGTCTGACACAGGGAAATGGAGACTGGAACTGTGACAGTGTGGTCTGGCCCAGGGAAATGGAGACTGGAACTGTGACAGTGTGGTCTGGCCCAGGGAAATGGAGACTGGAACTGTGACAGTGTGGTCTGGCCCAGGGAAATGGAGACTGGAACTGTGACAGTGTGGTGAGACCCAGGGATACAGGGACTGGAACTGTGACAGTGTGGTCTGACCCAGGGACACAGAGACTGGAACTGTGACAGTGTGGTCTGACCCAGGGAAATGGAGACTGGAACTGTGACAGTGTGGTCTGACACAGGGAAATGGAGACTGGAACTGTAACAGTGTGGTCCGACCCAGGGAAATGGAGACTGGAACTGTGACAGTGTGGTCTGACCCAGGGACACAGTGACTGGAACTGTGACAGTGTGGTCCGACCCAGGGAAATGGAGACTGGAACTGTGACAGTGTGGTCTGACCCAGGGAAATGGAGACTGGAATGTGACAGTGTGGTCTGACCCAGGGAAATGGAGACTGGAACTGTGGCAGTGTGGGGTCACCATCGATCGGAGTTCAGAACTGTGAACAGTTTGATCTGACCCTGGAAGCGTGTACGGTTCTCCTGGTCTGGTCCGACCCTGGCGTCTGAAGGCCAGAACCATTGCTGCGTGTTTCCGGACTCACCCAGGGGGTGGGGGGTCAGCGTGGGTCTAGAACGTCCCGCCCCAGTTGGTGGTGGATTTGTTACACCCACTTGTGGGCCAGGGGGCATCTACAGGGGTATAGACCCAGCGATTCGCTACATGTCTTAGGATGGGCGGAATACCCTTTCTCCCTACGAAGTTTTTGGGACAGAAAGACCAGAGTTCCTCGGCTCTGATAGAAATGTCGTAGTTTTGATATGGGGAAAGGCCTTAACTCAACACAGTCCCTCTGCCCCCTCCGTGCAGTCTGCCCCGACGCCTGTCTCCCCTGGCAGGCCCGGCACCCAGTGGGTTAAATCCTGGCGAGAGAGTTAGCGACGCTCAATTGGAGACCACGGGAGCAGATTCACCGACCTGGCCGGGGGTCCATGGATCACAAGCCGTTCAGAGAGAGGCGCGGCGTGGGTGAGACCCCTCCCGTGTCGTTCTGTAACGCTGAGACCTCAGTTTAAAAGTTGTTCCTTGCTAAGTTTAATGTTTATAATCTTTTTCCCGCGGCTTTTAAGATGTGAGGAAGGCCGAGGCGGAAAACATCCTCGGCAAGTTCCCGAACAAGTTGCCGGTGAGGACTCCCCTCTGGTAGCGGGGAGGGGCGAGGGCAAGCGTCGGGTGGGGGGGGGGGAATCGTCCGTACGTGTGTTTTTTTGGGGTGGGGGTGGATTTGAGAGTTCCCCCCCCCATCCCGGTGAGGGGTAGGACGGTGACACCGTGTGAATTTACCCCTCCATTTGGTCTCTCATCTCCCCCCTCCCCCGCTTGCCCTTCCTCCGGCGCAGGTAATAGTGGAACGATACGCCAAGGAGCGCTCGCTGCCCCAGCTGCACAAGTCCAAGTACCTGGTGCCCCTGGAGCTCAGCATGTGCCAGTTCACCATTATCATCAGGCGAGTTCCCCTCCGTCTCTGGGCCAGATTCCCCCCCACCCCACCCCACCCCACCGCCTTCACAGCCGGCAAGTTCTCAGTAAACGTTATTAACCAAGTCAGCGGGGATTCATTTCCCCGCGGGCATCCTCGGCAAATCTATAGAATAGTAACTGTAAACAGGATCAGTGAAAGATCAGCCAGAGTGCAGAAGACAACAAACTGTGCAAATGCAAAATATAAATAAATAGCAATAAATAATGAGAACACCAGTAAAGAGTCTTTGAAAGTGAGTCAATAGGTTGTGGGAACATTTCAGTAACAGGGCAACTGTAGTTACCCCCTTTTGTTCAGGAGCCTGATGGTTGAGGGGTGGTAATGTGAGTCCTGAGGCTCCTGTACCTTCTACCTGATGGCAGCAGTGAGAAGAGAGCACGGCCTGGGCGGTGGGGGTCTCTGGAGAAGAGAGCACGGCCTGGGTGGTGGGGGTCTCTGGAGAAGGGAGCACGGCCTGGGTGGTGGGGGTCTCTGGAGAAGGGAGCACGGCCTGGGCGGTGGGGGTCTCTGGAGAAGGGAGCACGGCCTGGGTGGTGGGGGTCTCTGGAGAAGGGAGCACGGCCTGGGCGGTGGGGATCTCTGGAGAAGGGAGCACGGCCTGGGTGGTGGGGGTCTCTGGAGAAGGGAGCACGGCCTGGGTGGTGGTGGTCTCTGGAGAAGGGAGCACGGCCTGGGCGGTGGGGGTCTCTGGAGAAGGGAGCACGGCCGGGGTGGTGGGGGTGTCTGGAGAAGGGAGCACGGCCTGGGTGGTGGGGATCTCTAGAGAAGAGAGCACGGCCTGGGTGATGGGGGTCTCTGGAGAAGAGAGCACGGCCTGGGTGGTGGGGGTCTCTGGAGAAGGGAGCACGGCCTGGGTGGTGGGGGTCTCTGGAGAAGGGAGCATGGCCTGGGCGGTGGGGGTCTCTGGAGAAGGGTGCACGGCCTGGGTGGTGGGGATCTCTGGAGAAGGGAGCACGGCCTGGGTGGTGGGGGTCTCTGGAGAAGAGAGCACGGCCTGGGTGGTGGGGATCTCTGGAGAAGGGAGCACGGCCTGGGTGGTGGGGTCTCTGGAGAAGGGAGCACGGCCTGGGCAGTGGGGGTCTCTGGAGAAGGGAGCACGGCCTGGGTGGTGGGGGTCTCTGGAGCACGGCCTGGGTGGTGGGGGTCTCTGGAGCACGGCCTGGGTGGTGGGGGTCTCTGGAGAAGGGAGCACGGCCTGGGCGGTGGGGGTCTCTGGAGAAGGGAGCACGGCCTGGGTGGTGGGGGTCTCTGGAGCACGGCCTGGGTGGTGGGGGTCTCTGGAGAAGGGAGCACGGCCTGGGCGGTGGGGGTCTCTGGAGAAGGGAGCACGGCCTGGGTGGTGGGGGCCTCTGGAGAAGAGAGCACGGCCTGGGTGGTGGGGGTCTCTGGAGAAGGGAGCACGGCCTGGGTGGTGGGGGTCTCTGGAGAAGGGAGCACGGCCTGGGTGGTGGGGGTCTCTGATGACGGACGCTGCTTTCCTACGACAGCGTTTCAGGTAGATGTACTCAATGGCTGGGCGCGCTTTGCCTGTGAACTAGTGTTCTTGGAAACCAGGGAGCCAGTCCCTGATGACCTGCTTCTGCCAAGGATTTGGACGTGGTTAGGCCACCAGAATTATTTATTATTGATATTGATATACAGTGTTGGTGCGTGGCCAGGTGGTTAAGGTAGGTCCAGTGATCTGAAGGTCGCTAGTTTGAGCCTCAGCTAAGGTAGCGTGTTGTGTCCTTGAACAAGGCACTTAACCACACATTGCTCTGTGACAACACCAGTGCCAAGCTGTATTAGCCTTAGCCCTTCTCTTGGACAACATCGGTGGCGTGGAGAGGGGAGATTTGCAGCTTGGGCGACTGCCGGTCTCCAATACAACCCTGGCCAGGCCTGCGCCCTGGAAACTTCCCAAGGCACAAATCCATGGTCTCACGAGACTAACGGATGCCTATAAAAAAACAGTGCCTAAAGAAGGTATTCTTCCCTTGGAAGTTTTCATATTTTAGTGTTTTACAATATTGAATCACAGTGGATTTAATATGGCATTTTTTGACACTGATCAATGGAAAAAGACACTTTTGTGTCTGTGAAAACAGATCTCTACAAAGTGATCTAAAGTAATTACAAATATAAAACAAAATAATTGATTGCATAAATATTCACCCCTCCCCCTTAATCTGACACACCAAATCTTCTCTGGTGCAGCCAATTGGTTTTAGAAGTCACATAATTAGTCAAACAGGGATCTGTTTTTGGAGAGCTGTGTGCAGTCAGGGTGTTTCAATGGATTGCAGTAAAAATGCACCTGTATCTGGAAGGTCCAACTGCTGGAAAGTCAGTGTCCCAGCAAAAACTACACCACGAAGGCAAAAGAGCACAACAACAGTGTGAAAAACTTATTGAAAGGCACAAGTCAGGAGATGGATACAAGAACATTTCCAGGTCACTGAATATCCCTTGGAGTACAGTTAGGTCAGTCATTAAGAATTGGAAAGAATATGGCTCAGCTGCAAATCTGCCGAGAGCAGGCTGTCCTCAAAAACTGAGTGACCGTGCAAGGAGGGGACTAGTGAGGGAGGCCACCAAGAGACCTATGACAACTCTGGAGGAGTTACAAGCTTCAGTGGCTGAGATGGGAGACTCTGCACATACAACAACTGTTGCCCGGGTGCTTCACCGGTCACAGCTTTATGGGGAAGGGGAAGTCACTGTTTCACATGAAATCGTTAGTTTGCCAGAAGGCACATGGGAGACTCGAGTCAGCTGGAAGAAGTTCCTATGGTCTGAATTTAAAATTGAGCTTTTTGGCTATCAGATTTAACGCTTGTGTTTGGCGTAATCCAAACGCTGCCCATCATCAAAAACACTGCGTCCCTACCGTGAAGCACGGTGGTGACTGCATCGAGCTGTGAGGATGCTTCACCTCAGCAGACCCTGGAAGGCTCGTGAAAGCTGAAGGAATGCGGTAAAATACAGGGAAATCCTGGAGGAAAACCTGATGCAGACATGGGAGAAGATTTGTTTTCCAGCAAGACAAGGACCTCAAACATAAAGCCAAAGCTACACAGGAATGGCTTAAGAACAACAAAGAATGTCCCGGAGTGGCCAAGTCAGAGTCCAGACCTCGGTCCGATTGAGAATTTGTGGCTGGACTTGAAAAGGGCTGTTCACTCACGTTCCCCGTACAATCTGACAGCTTGAGCAGTTTTGTAAAGAAGAATGGGGAAAAATTGCAGTGTCCAGGTGTGCAGAGCTGATAGTGACCTATCCACACAGTCTCCGGGCTGTAATTGCTGCCAAAGGTACATCCACTAAATACTGACTTGAAGGGAGGTGAATCAATTATTTTGCTTTATATTTGTAACTAATTTAGATCACCTTGTAGAGATCTGTTTTCACTTTGACATGAGAGTCTTTTCCTGGTGATCAGTGTTTTTTTAAAAAAAAAGGCCAAATTAAATCCACTGTGATTCAATGTTGTAAAACAATAAAACATGAAACTGCTGGGGGGGTGGGAGGGGAGGGTGTGAATACATTTTGTAGGCACTGTTGTGAAATTTGCTTTGTGAGCAAATCAGATGGCAGAGGGGGTTAAAGCTGTTCCTGAATCGTTGAGTGTGAATCTTCGGGCTCCTGTTCCTCACTGGTGGCAGAGGGGGTTAAAGCTGTTACTGAATCGTTGAGTGTGAATTTTCGGGCTCCTGTTCCTCACTGGTGGCAGAGGGGGTTAAAGCTGTTACTGAATCGTTGAGTGTGAATTTTCGGGCTCCTGTTCCTCACTGGTGGTAGCAATGAGAAGAGGATGCCTTCACCTCTGGAACTGATTGCACTTAATCCCGTCCAGTGGCAGCCTTGGTGATTCAGACACTCACCAAGATGTTTAAAGCAGCCCCACAAAATGCTGGAGGAACTCAGCAGGCCAGGCAGCATCTACGGAGAGGAGGAAACAGTTGACATTCCGGGCTGAGACCATTCATCAGGACTGAGAAGGGGGGTGGGAGGTTCCGGAATAAACCAGTGGGGGAGGAGGGGAAGGAGGCTGGCCGGAAGGTGTTCGGAAAGTCAGGTGGGTGGGACAGGTAAAGGGTTGGAGATGAATCAATTGGACTTGCTGTGATGTCTAGCGGACGTTTCACCACTCGTCCGAGAGGTGGCTTCAGTTCTGACCCATGGTGGGTAGTTTTCCGGCTTGTAAACTCTGAGAGTTGTTTAAAGGTTTGGCAATCACATGGGGTCGTTATGAGTCTAGAGAGAGGGCCATTAGTATTTGCATGAACGGAGGTGTGAACTGTTGAGATGCTGGGATGGAGATGTTAGGACTGCATCGTAAGTAGCTGATGGGTGGTGTTGAACCCCAATCCCTCTGTTCAGGGATGGGTTTTCTAGTTTGACAAAGATGGCTTCTTTAACCCCTCTTTCAAACAGCCTGTCCAAAGTGTGCCCCTTGTCCTTTAGGGGTAGATATATAGCTGAGTCTTGCCCTCCTATGCTGGGCCGTCCGCTTGTGAAGTGGTACATCTTGCTGATGTACACATCTGTGTAGTTCTCATTGTATTGGATAGCTTATACAATATTGCTGTTTATGGTCGGGTGTAAAATCCTTGGGTTGGACGAGTTTCTGCCAGAGTATGGGGGGAGAAAAAAACAGGGATTTGCTGTTTGCTGACAATCCTTCTGAGCTCTAAAGCTCCAGTTACAGATGGATGACTGTTTTTCTGTCTGCTGGGCTGATGTCCCTGCTGGTTCTCATTGCTGTCTCGACGAAGGCCCAGTTTCGAGGCCTCTCTCAAATTCCTGCGCCCCTTGTCTACAGCTGTAATGTTGGTGGGCACATTCTCAGTGCGGTGATAACCCCCAACTGTGTTCTAATGGGTAATGAGAGTCAAAGATCAGACTAACTCATTACCTCTATGACTCTTAACGACCCTCATGTGATTGCTATACCTTTCAATAACTCAGTTTACAAGCTGGAAAGCTACCCACCATGGATCAGAAACGTGAAACATCTTCGAGATGACACAGCAAGTCCAGTTGCCTTGATTTACTAGTGCTTGAATTACAATGACCGAGACATACAGTTGGAGAAGGGGGAATCTGATAGGAGAATGGACCGTAGGTGAAAGGGACCCAGGGGAGGGTGATGGGCAGGGGAGAAGGGGTAAAAGGCCAGAGTGAGAAAGAGGAAGAAGGGGGGAGGGATATTTTTACCAGATGGAGAAATTTATATTCACACCATAGGTTGGAGGCTACCCAGGTGGAATATGAGGTTGGCACAAGAGGAAGCCATGGACACCATCTGGTTCTACCATCCCCTCATGCGGTGTGTTCCAGGTGGTGGAAGTATCTGTGGAGAAAACCTTCTCTTCTCTCCCCCCCCCCCCCCCATACCTTTCAAATGCTGTGTCACAAACCTGTGCCGCCTTGTTTTTGGACCACAACGTGGGGATGTTTCTCCTGATATACCCTGCCTCCGCACCTCAAACTTTGCGCATCTGCCTTGGCCAGCTACCTCTGAAAATTAACCCCTCTCCCTATAAACCCACTCAAAGATTCATGCCCTTCCCCCCCGCCCCATACCTTAAATGTCAGATGTATAGAAACAAGTCCTTCAGCCAATGAGAAATGCCAATCTTCTTTGCCCAGGTACACTGGCCTCGGTTAGTGGCCTGGGGTCTCTGTCCTCCCATATGGGGCCAGTATTCTTGAAGGGCCTTTTCTCTCCCACAGCCCCACCGTCTTCAGTTTTCGTACAGCCGTCATGTTCTTTTTATAAACCGACCCTTGAAATCTAGGGCTGCCCAGACTTGCTCTCCTCCCCTCTCACCTTTATGGGGTACGTTAGCCCTCAATGCTCTCCTGACTGATGTGGGCTGGTCCGGGTTTTCCCCAGCAGCTTGCTGTATTGGAAACTGGCTCTCTTCTATCCCCTGTCTTGTTCCAGAATTACAGAACATAAGAGCACAGTCCAGTCCCTTCAGCTAACCATGTTGTGCCAACTTCTTAACCTTCTTGTGATCAACCCAACCCTCCCCTCCTACAAAGCCCTGCATTTTTCTATCATCTATGTGTTGACTTTTTAAAATATCCCTAATGTGTCACCTCTACCACCCCATGCACCTACAGCGCTGTGTTTTTAAACACTTTGCTCCTAGTTCTTAACCTGATAAAACATGCTCTCTAATCCAGACAGCGTCCTAGTAAATCTGCTCTGCACCCTCTCTAGCGCTTCCACCTCCTTCCTATAATGAGGCAATCCACACTGAATACTATATTCCATGGGAGATCTAACCAGCGTTTTTACATTACCTCACAGCTCTTGAACTCAACCCCTCACAGGAGCAGAAATAGGCCATTCAGTCCATCGAGTCTGCTTCACCTTTCCATCATGGCTGATCCCAGATCCCATTCCACCCCATACATCTGCCTTAAACATACCCATGGACTTGGCCTCCACCGCAGTCTGTGGCAGGGCGTTCCGCAGATTTTTACTCTCTGGCTAAAAAAATTCCTCCTTACCTCTGTTATAAAAGGTCGCCCCTCAATTTTGAAGGTGTGCCCTCTAGTTCTGGATACCCCCACCATAGGAAAGATCCTCTCCACATCCACCCTATCTAGTCCTTTCAATATTTGGTAGATTGAAATGAGATCTCCACACTTCCTTCGAATTTCCAGTGAGTTCAGTCCCAAACCTGTCAATTGCTCCGCTCCGCACGCGTTAACCCCTTCATTCCTGGAATCAGCCTCGTGAACCTCCTCTGGACTCCTTCCAATAACAAACATTCTTTGAGATAAGGGGCCCAAAACTGTTGTCGATACTCCAAGTGTGGCCTGACTGGTGTCTCATAAAGCCTCAGCATTATCTCCTTGTTTTTATATTCTATTGCCCTTGAAATATATGTCAACATTGCATTTACCTCCTTTACCACAGACACAGCCTGTAAATTAACCTTCTGGGAGTCTTGCATGAGGACTCCTCAGTCCTTCTGCACCTCTGATGTTTGAACCTTCTCTATTTAGATAATAGTCTGCACTATTGTTCCTTTTGCCAAAATGCGTTATCATACATTTCCCAACACTGTATTCCATCCAAGTGTGAGGTGGTTAATTTTGTTAGGTTAAATATGATGGCAGAATGTTAATGGTAAGACACTTGGCAGTGTGGAGGATCAGAAGGATCTTGGGGTCCGAGTCCATAGGACACTCAAAGCTGCTGCGCAGGTTGACTCAGTGGTTAAGAAAGCATACGGTGCATTGGCCTTCATCCCACAATTGAGTTTAGGAGCTGGGAGGTAATGTTGCAGCTATATAGGACCCTGGTCAGACCCCACTTGGAGTACTGTGCTCAGTTCTGCTCATCTCACTACAGGAAGGATGTGGAAACCATAGAAAGGGTGCAAAGGAGATTTACAAGGATGTTGCCTGGATTGGAGAGCAGGCCTTAATGAGAACAGGTTGAGTGAACTCACTTTTCTCCTTGGAGCGACGGAGGGTGAGAGGTGACCTGATAGAGGTGTTTAAGACAATGAGAGGCATTGATCGTGTGGATAGTCAGAGGCTTTTTCCCAGGACTGAAATGGCTAATGCGAGGGGGCACAGTTTTAAGGTGCTTGGAAGTAGGTACAGAGGCTGCCGGCGAAGGTGGTGGAGGTGGATACAATAGGATCTTTTAAGAGACTCCTGGACAGGTACATGGAGCTTAGAAAAATAGAGGGCTATGGGAAACCTGAGGTAACTTCTAAGGTGAGGACATGTTTGGCACAGCTTTGTGGGCTGTGCTGTAGGTTTTCTGTTTCTATCTGCCACTTATTTTGCCCATTATCTAGTGAAAGCCAACACTCCATAAGCAACACGCAAAATCCGAGAGGAATTTGGGTCACCAAAACTGGGAAGGGGCAGGAGCCAGAATGGGGAGGAAGGGATGACATGAGGTGATAGATAAAGGGTTTTGGCCCAGAACAGAGTTGCCATTTATATTGACCTGTTGAGTTCCTCTAGCTGTGTGCGTGTTGCTCTGGATTTCCAGCGTCTCTTGTTTATCAGCTGCCTTAACTTGCCTGTCAACTTTGAAGATGTGGACCCTGAGATCCCTTTGATTTCTGCCAACAATAATCCTGTTCCCACCTGGTTACAAACTAGAACGGGCAGGTTAAGACTGCGCATTAGTTTTTATTTACAAATTACAAAACAAAGCCTGGACACCGTTAGTGCAAATAATGGTGATGGTTCCCGCTGGGTTAGGCTGCACCTCATTGGTGGGTGAGTGCTGGGACTCTTGAACTATTTGCAAACCCTCATAATGAAATCTATTATTGAAGTCTGAAATTCAAGTTACCTGTCTCTTTTTTTTGTCAGAACTGTTAGTGAGGCATGTGAGATGGGAATCTGGCAGCTTCTGAGACGAATTAGTACACTTCTCATTTAATTATGAAACTCTTCCCCCCCCCCCCCCCCCCCGCCCACTCATGAATTGTGTTGCTCAGGAATCGAATGGCGCTGTCTTCCAAGCAAGCCTTCTACCTGCTGGTGAACAACCGGAGCGTGGCCAGCACAAGCCTGACCATGGCGGAGATCTACGAGGAGTTCAAGGAGGAGGACGGCTTCCTCTACGTGACCTACGCCTCCCAAGAGATGTTCGGCGGCCTGGGCCCCTCGGGCTGAGTGGTGTTAACCCTCTCTGCGGCGAGGCTTTTATTGTGTTCTCTTCCCTCGGAGTCGCTCGCTCGTCCTGTCCTCCCCGGAGGTATTAAACGTGCACTTCAATCTCTTTCGATGGTGATGCTCTCCGTGTTGCTTGTGACTGGATGGTGAAACTCTTTAATGTGAATTTAACCCCCACCCGCCCACTCCCAAAGCAACGGCCCCATTTTTCCCTGTGGCTGAACCCACGAAGTTAGTGCTTGCTTGGTAGTTCAGGGATGTCCTGTACGCTGAGGTCTCTGGGGGTGGGGGAAGAGTGACGTGGCAGTGGCTGCCTGTACGGGTGGTTTCTGTGCAAAGGCAGAGAAAACCCTGGTGTGTCCTGACTGGGTTTTGAACCAGGCTCTTCGCGTGCGAGTTCTCGATAGAGGCTGGGGAGGTTTCAGTGCTCTGATTGCAATGGTCCTGCAGGAGGAGTGGCACTCCCTCCTCACCTGGGGTTACACGGAGAGGACAGCACTGCCAGGGCGTGCGTGTATGTAGCGTTCCATCATTCTCTCGAGCTGCTCCAGGCTGGAGTTGATTGATGAGGCAGGAGAGGAACCGGACCACCACCTCACAGTGGACGAGATCGTTCCCGCTGAGTTTGCTCACTGTCCCTGTGCTGGGACCTCTTTTAACCAGGGTGGGGGTGGTTTAAGGCCACATAATGCATGGAGGCTGTTTTGATGGGACTGGGGAGGGGGGAGAGAGTTTGCTTATGGACCAATGTGGGGGAACAGGAACCGACACCCATCCCAGCCTCCAAGTCCCACGACAGGCCATCCTGCCAGTCACATTAGTCCCGGTCATGGCCCCCACCCGCTCTCAAGTCCATGCGTTTCATGCTCCTGTTGGCCTGGTCCCCCCCCCTGCCCCACCGGCGCCTGGCGCTACTGGAGGGTCTGCTGTGAGGTGTCGGTCATGGCCGACAGCTGCCCGCTCGCCTCTTCCGCCGGGTGATCGAGTGCTGAAACGAGGAGACAAAAGCAGGTGGATTAGTACACCAGGGGCAGGGGAGGGGGTATTTACCCCCACCTTCACCGCTGACCCCGCACATCAGGTTTCCATCTGCCAGGCAGGGTGGTAATTAAATAATCCAGGACCCAGGTCAGAATCCTGGTATGGAAGACCTCTCCTCCCCACCCCCCTACAGGGAAGCTCACTGCCTCGACCCCTCTGACTTCGGGGAGCAAGCATGCAACAGCAGCTACTGACGGGGGGGGGGGGGGGGATTGGACGGTCGATACTTTGTGCCGACCCTTCATCTAGAGTGGACCGAGGGGGCGACGTGGCTGGCGGAGGCTGAGGCGAGGACGGCACTTGCGTTCCTCCTCCGGGCCGCGCGGCTGCAGACTCCGTCGCTGTGCGCCTGGAATTTTCTTCTACGTGGGCTTTCATTAAAGTGCAGCTTTCAGGCCACGTCAAAATAATCCCCGGCTCAGAGCCGCGGCTGGTCCGCGCAGTTGTTTCAACGGGAGGGAACAAGGTTCCTTGTTCATCTCCCTTCACCGTTCAGATGAAGGAGGTTGAGCTAACGACGTTGACTACCCATTTTCCTTCACAGATGCTGCCTGACAGGCTGAGTTCCTCCTGTAGTGTCTACTGATCCAAATTCTGGAATCTGCAGTCCTGTGTCTTTGGGGGCTAGTGCGGGTAATGGGTGACTAATATCAGAGGCCAAATGAGCTTGGAGGAGCAATACCTCCTACCCCGTCTGGGTAGCCTCCAGCTTGATGGCATGAACCTCCATTCCCTCCAACTTCTGACAATTTCTCTCTCTTCCCCTTCTCTTCCTCCATTACCCATTCTGGTTCTTCTCTCACCCCTTCTCTCCTGCCCGTCAACTCCCTCTGGTTCCCCTCCTCCATTTTCTCCTGTGGTCCACTCTCTTCTCCTGTCAGATTCCTCCCGAGAGATGAACCAGGCCCGTTGGCCCAACTGGACCATGCTGACCCAGATACCTGTCTAAGCCAGTCGCCTTTGCCCACGATTGGCCTGTATCCCTCTGAAGCTTTCCCATCCCTATACCTGTCCGAGTACATTTTTAAATGTCATCCATGTGAGCTGAATGTTTAAGTCTCTCCCCACTGGTACACAGCAAGCCTCATGTAGTGCCTCCTCGCTGAATTCCTTTCGGACTCGGGCTGAACTACAGAGGATGGGGAGGAGGTCCGGCCCCGGCACACGTACCATGCAGGCCCACTGGCGTTTGGACATGCCCTGGTGCCCGTGAACCCAGATGTGGGTAAAAAGCCCAGATATGTGGGAGAGACAAAGACTACGGGAGTAAACCCAGACAGCAAATCCAGAGTGGAGCCCCCAAGGCGTCTAGACGTCATCGAACAATCTTCTGGCAGCTCCTGCAGCCAAACATATTGCTTCATAAGCTTTCCTTTGGACTACACTAGTGAAGCCAAGAGGGGGATCTTGATGACTGGGCACCCCAGGATCTCAACACGCTCCACCCAGGCTTGTGTCCTGGAAAGGTCACACCAATGCCTCTGTCCATTGTCCTTCGAGACTGCTGGATGCTATCATCTTCATTGTACCTGCCTCAACAACTGCGTCTGCTGGCTGGTTCTATATATGGACCAGCTTCTGGATGCCCCTCAGGTTCCTATTAAAACCCCCCCCCCACTCACATTAAACCTGTGCCCTCTAGTTCTTGATACCCCAGCCCTTGGTTAAATAGTCTTTTCCCCATCCATGCCTCTCGTGATTTAGTACACACCAACGGAACAGGTCCCAACCTGATCGACTCCCTTGAGTTCAGGTAACATTTGGCATTCTTCTCAGCTGAATGGTATACAGTGCCTTGTAAATTATTCAGCCCCCAACCCTTTGTTGACAGAAATGAGCATTACAACTAGGGATTTTGATCAATTTAACTGGGAATTTTTATTTGTGGATCATATGCACCTGTGTTCTCTCCACAGTAGAGCCCAAGAGACAAGGAAAATTGAAAAGCTAAAATTTCCAAAAACTGAAATGTCAGCAGTTCAAAAGTATTCAACCCCTTTGCTCAGTACTTGGTTGGACCACCTCCCGCAGCAAATACAGCCAGTAGTATTTTTGGGTGAGTCTCTATTACCTTTGCACAAGATTTTCCCATTCCTCCTTGCAAAACTGCTTAAGCTGTGCCAACTTTAGATGCTTTGAAGATCTTTTCATAGATAAGTGCTTTGCAACTTTTGAACAACTCTCTGTAAAGTCTGGCTGACCCAACACTCATTTCTTTAGGTATCTCCAAGTTAGACATTTCATTAACCCTTTAATACCAAATTTTCCTGAGGCACCCAATAAAAATGTAGTGGACTTGTTTCTTCGTATGAACCCATTGGGTAAAGGTTTGATTTCTACTATTCGAGATATGTTGGCGATGTTGAGGCGAGCCCCCTTTGACCAAATTAAAACTGCCTGGGAGCGTGATTTAAATTTCCCTCTGTCCGACGAGGTTTGGGATTAAATTCTCAAGTCAGTTAATTCAACTTCTCTGTGTGCTCGCCACTGCCTTTCACAGTTCAAGGCTGTACACAGGGCTCATATGTCTAAAACTAAATCATCGCGGTTCTATCCTGATACTAGTCCCTGTTGCAATAAGTGTAAAGGGGTCGAGGCTTCCCTTATTCATATGTATTGGGCTGGTCCTAGCTTGGAGAAATTCTGGAGAGATTTTTTAAAAACTTTATCTCAAATACTTAATTGCTACTTGGACCCTAACCCTTTGATGCTCTTTTCGATACTTTGGGAGAAGCTGACATGCATCTGACTCCGTCTAAGCGTCGTACATTGTCTTTCGCCTCTCTTTTGGCCAGACGTGCCGTCCCTCTTAGGTGGAGAGATGTTGCCCCATCCACTCATGCTCAATGGCTCAGAGACATTATGTCCTGCTTAGACCTTGAAAAGATTCATCGTTCACTTCTTAATTCGAACATAAAGTTCCAAAAGGTGAGGGGACCTTTGGAATATTTTCATAATTCCCGTTTAGATTAAGGCTGCATCCCTTGCTTTTTTCTTTTCCATTTAAATCCCTCACTTCCAGCTTCTTATGGTTAAGATTTAGTTTTTTATGTGTAAACATACTATAGTTTAGTTAGCAGGCAATATACCTTTTTATAAATACAGATCTGTGGTGATAAAAGTTCTGATTAACTTTTCATATATCGTAAGTTTGGCTTGGAGTTGGATAGTGGGAGGGTGGGATGGGGTGGTATGATTGGCTTGGAGTTGGATAGTGGGAGGGTGGGGTGGGGTGGTAAATGACTTTATACGGTCCTACTATATGCAGCTTTTTGTTATTATGAACTGTACATTTGATATGTTTGTTTTGCATGGTAGAAACCTCTATTTTATTTTTTGTTTTGTCACATTGTAGAAACTCATAAAATTAATTTAAAAAAACTGTGCCAGGTTTGTTGGGGAGTGGCAGTAGACAGCGAACTTGAGGTCTTGCTAGAAATGTTCGATGGGGTTAGGGTCAGGTCTCTGACCGAGGACATCGCTTTTCTTAATTTGAAGCCAGTCCATGGTGGCTCTGACAGTGTGCTCAGGGTCATCCTACAGAAGGACTTATTGCCTCTCCAGTTTAAGCTTTCTGACAAATACCAACAGGTTTTCAATCCAGGATCTGTCATCTTCCCATCAATCCTGACCAGATATCCAGTCCCTGCTGCTGAAAAGCATCTCCCTAGCACGATGCTACCTCCATACTTCACAGTGGGGATGGTGTTAACCCACTGATGTGCAGTAGTGAATTTATGCCACACGTATTGTTTAATGTTGAGGCCAAGACCACCTTCCATGTCTTTACAGCATCTCCTAAGTAACGCTTTGCAAAGTCTTGAATGGGAAGGATACACTTTTTGTTTTAGCCAGGGCTTCTTCCTTGCCACTCTTCCACTCTTCTTGTGCAAGGCCTTGGAGATTGTGAAGCCAGGAGCTTCATCTCCAGATGCCGCCGCTGACTCTGCAGTGATTGTTAGTGTCACAGTAGCCTCTCTTACAAGTCCCGTTCTTCACCGGTGACTGAGTTTAGAGAGGCGGCCTGACCTAGGCAGTGTGGCTGTGGTTTCCTAGTTTTTCTCACGACGGATTGCACTGAGCTCCGATGTGTAGTCGGCCCTCCTTATCCGTGAGGGATTGGTTCCGGGACCCCACGTGGATACCAAATTTCATGGATGCTCAAGTCCCTTATTCAACCCGCCTCAGTGCGGTGGACCTTAGGACCCAGCGGCACAGATCTGAATGCGCAGTGTTTCTGTTCACGAAAATAATCACGATCGCAAATAAAGTGATCAGAAAGAGGTGAAATGCCATCGGTCATTGGAAAAGCGTTAGGCTACAGTCGGTCAATGATCGGAACAATTTTAATGGATAAAGTGAGAAAGGTTCTGCCCCGATGAAAGCTACAATTATTACTAAGAAATGCAGTGGTTTAATAATTGCGGTTTGGGGTTTTGGGTTTTTGATCCTCACATCAACCCGGCACGGTGGAGAGCAGACCTGATAGCGATCTGTCACTGGATCGAACTCGGGAAGAAATTCCCGAGCCCGGCACTGAAACATACGTTCTTAAGTGTTTTATATGGATAAAAAGGTAAAATATACACTATATACTAAGACAAACGTTTGACTAACTGACGCTAAATAATACCGGATGTACCTGTTCCGACTTAGTGAGAGAACTTCCGATTTTTTTTTGATCCCGATCCACGATAACGCACGCACATCCTCCCGTATACTTTAAATCATCTCTAGATTACTTGTAATACCTAACACAATGTAAATGCTATGTAAAATAGTTGTTATACTGCATTGTTTAGGGAATAATGACAAGGAAAAAAAGTCCGTGCTGGAAGAGCACTTCCGGGTTTTCGCGATTCACGGTTGGTTGAATTCGCGGATAAGGAGGGCCGACTGTATGCTCAGTGTCTTCGAGATAGTCTTGTACCCTTGCCCAGATTTGTGCTTCCTTGTTATCATTTCCCTGATTTGTCTTGAATGCTCTTTTATCTGCATTTTGGTTTGGTCTGTTGAAAATCTACCGTACTGTTGGAGAGAGGGGGTATTTATTCATTGAAAAACAGGTGATCCTCCAATTTTCTACATTAACAAATTGGGTGAGTTGGTAAGGTAATTGCGCCCGAGGAAAGTTAGCATAGTTATTACAAAGGGGATGAATACTTCTTCAGCCTCACAATTTTGGCTTTTTAGTAAATTGTTGACAGGTTTTGGAATTTTTCTTTTGATTTGACACGCTGCACAATGTTTTGTAGATTAGCTCAAAAAAAAGCCGACTTCAATACATTTTAAATTTGGAAAATGAGACAGTGAAATGTGGAAATAGCTGTGGGAGCTGAATACTTTTTTGAAGCACTGTACTTCCGATAGCAAGGTGACTAAAACTGTACATCTTGTACAACTGCAGTGTAACGTCCCAACGCCTGTACTCCCTGCCCTGACTGATTAAGTCCAGTGTTGCAATTACCTTCTTCACTACCCTGTCAGTGACCCCCCCCCCCCCCCATCTGAGGGGATCTGTGTATTTGTTCTCCTTCATCCCCCTCTCCCCCCCCCCCCATTCTACAACCCTCCCCAGGGTCTGACCACTCTCAGTCAATTCCTGGGTGTGGATCAGTCTCTCTCTCCAAGATGGTGACTCCACTCATAATGTTGGATACTTCTATCAAGTCTCCTCTAAATCTTCTACATTCCAAGAGATAAAGACCTTTACTTGTAACTCTGGTCCTCCAGACACAACAACATTCTTGTAAACTTTCTCTGTACTCTTTCAATCTTGTTTACATCTTTCCTGTAGGTCGGTGACCAAAACTGCACACAATACTCCAAATGAGGCCTCACCAATGTCTTGTACAACTTCAACACAACATCTCAGTACTTTGATTTACGAAGGCCAATGTGGCAAAAGCTTTCTTTACGACCCAATCCACCTGTGACTCCACTTTCAATGAATTATGGACCTGTTTTCCTAGATCCCTTTGTTCTACCTCACTCCTCAGTGCCTGACCGTTCAGTGTAAGACCTACCCTGGTTGGTCCCATCAAAGTGCAACCTTACATTTGCCTACATTAAATTCCACCTGCCATTTTTCAGCCCAGTTTTCCAGCTGGTCCAGATCCCTCTGCAAGCTTTGATAGCCTTCCTCGCTGTCCGCTACACCCCCAACCTTGGTGTCACCCACAAATTTGCTGACCCAGTTTATCACATTGTCATCAATAGCAATGATCCAGATGATAAAAACAGACCCAGCACCGATTGCTGCGGCACTCCACTAGTTACAGGCCTCCAGTCAGAGAGGGAACCTTTGACAACCACCCTGGCTTCTCTTGTGAAGCCAGCGTTTAATCCAATTAAATACCTCATCTTGAATGCCGAGCGACTGAACCTTCTTGACCAACCTCCCATGTGGGACCTTGTCAAAGGCCGTGCTAAAGTCCACGTAGACAACATCCACTTTCCCGGTAACTTTCTCAAAAAACTCCGGAAGATTGGTTAGACACGACCTACCATGCACGAAGCCATGCTAACTTTCCTTGACCAGTCCATGCCTATCCAAATCCGGTCTCTCAGAACACCTTCCAATAGCTTTCCCCCAACTGTCAGGGTCTCCAGCCTGTAATTTCCTGGTTTACTTTTAAAGCCTTTCTTGAACAGTCCTTGGTACAGAGGCAGAGGATCACCTAAATATCTCTGCTAGGGCCCCGGCGATTCCTACACTTGCTACATATTTATTACCATTCTGATCTTCCAGAGGACCAATTTTGTCCCTTGCAATCCTTTTGCTCTTAATAGATCTGTAGAATTTCTTGAGATTCTCCTGAGCTTGTCGGCCATAGTCTTCTTGCACTCATAAGCACCTCATTTGTTCCTACCTTTCTTTACCTGTAATGCATCTCCGTTTTTTCTTAAGTAGGGCCTCTGTCTCTTGCAAACCACCCTGTTATCTTTACCTTTTATTCTGACAGGTGCGTACAAGTTTTGTTCTCTCAAAGTTTCACTTTTAAAGGCTTCCCATTTACCAAGTATGCCTCTGCCAGAAAACAGCCTGTCCCAATCCACACTTGCCAGATCATTTCTGACACCATTAAAATGAGCCTTTCTCCAATTTAGAAGCTTAACCCGTGGACCACAACCCATCTTTTTCCATATTTAATTTGAAACTAATGGCATTCCGATCCCTGGATGCAAAGTGTTCCTCTATACAAATCTTTGCCACCTGTCCTGTTTCATTCCCTAACAGCAGATCCAGTATTGCAGACTCTCTCGCTGGAATTTCTACATTCTGATTAAACACATTTGACAAACTTTCCCATCCAGCGCTTTGACAGTAATTGGATTCCCAGTTGATATGTGGAAAGTTAAAATCACCTACTATAACAACCTTGTGTCTCTTGCAACAGTCTGCGATCTCTTCACAGATTTGTTCCTCCAAATCCCTCGGACTGTTGTGTGGACTACAATACAGCCCCATTACGTGATCATACCTTTCTTATTACTCAGTTCCACCCATAACACCTCATTAGATGAGTTCTTCAGTCTGTCCTGACAGAACAGTGCTGTGACATTTTCCCTGACCCCTCTATCACATCTAAAACAATGGAATGGAACCCTAGAATATTGGGCTGTTAGTCCTGTCTTTCCAGCAAACAAGTCTCATTGATGACTACAGTATCCATGCCCTTTCCTACAATACTTCTTGCATTGAAATGCACACACCTCCGGACATTAGTCACACCACACTCAACCTTTTCGATTCCTAACTTTGTCTGAGGTCTCCACAAGCCCCCTACTATCTGTTCTGGCACACTGGTTCCCAGGAACCCGGGCAGCTCCAGCAAACCTTCCTGCTCGGATCCTCATCCTCGCCCCCCTCCAGTTCAGGTGCTAACAGTCCCTTCTGTGCAGTTCCCATCTTCCCTAGAACAGAGACCAAAGATCCAAAATCTCTGCCCTCCTTCCTACACCAACTCCTTAGCTGTGTGTTAAACTGTACAATCTTCCTATTTCTGGCCTCCCCAGCAATCTTGTCATGGATTAGGGGGGCAGGTGTTGTATAAAGGCATTGTTTGGCATTCTACATTGTTTGCAAGTGACCCCCCCCCCCTCCTGTGCGAAGGCAAACCGGGTGAGTGGGCTGCCCTGTCTCTCACTCTACCTGAGTTTGTAGCATCGCTGTCTGGCATTCCACTCGAGGTCCTGTTGGGGCCAGGCTCTGCTTCAGCTGCAAGGGGAGAGCACCGAGTGGGTTCGTGTGTGTGTGGGGGGGGGAATGTGCTCCCTCCCACCCTCAAGTTCTTCTGCCACTCTTGCGGATGAGGGGACACACTCAAATTTGACCACTCCCCCTCCTTCAGTCCCTCCCGCTCTGTCACATCTAAAACAATGGAACTCGGTGCAGGTTTGAAGTGACCACTCCCCCTCCTTCAGTCCCTCCCGCTCTGTCACATCTAAAACAATGGAACTCGGTCCAGGTTTGAAGTGACCACTCCCCCTCCTTCAGTCCCTCCCGCTCTGTCACATCTAAAACAATGGAACTCGGTGCAGGTTTGAAGACCACTTCGCTGAGCGCCAGGACAAGCGGGATCTCCCAGTGGCCGCCCATTTTAATGCCACTTCCCATTCTGATATGTCCGTCCATGGCCTCTTGCACTGTTGTGATGAAGCCACACTCTGGCTGGAGGAGCAACATCTTGTATTCCTTCTGGGTAGCCTCCAACCTGATGGCATGAACATCGACTTCTCTAACTTCTGATAATGCCCCCCACTTCCCCTCTCTCCTTATCTTCCTGCCCACCCATCACCTCACCTCCCACTGGTGCTCCTCCCCTTTTCCTTTCTTCCATGGTCTTCAGTCTCTTTCGCCAATTAACTTCCCAGCTCTTTGCTTCATCCCTCCCCCTCCCGGTTTCACCTACCACCTTGTGCTTCTCTCTCCCCTCCCACCTTTTTAAATCTACTCCTCAGCTTTTCTCCCCCAGTCCTGCCAATAGGGTCCTGACCCGAACTGTCGACTGTACTCTTGTCCTAGATGCTGCCTGGCCTGCTGAGTTCCTCCAGCATTTTGAGTGCGTTTCCTGGGATATTGAGCTGCCAGTCCTGCCCCTCCTGCAACCAAGTCTCACTAATGGCTGCCATATCATATTTCCAGGTGTTGAGCTCATCTGCCTTCCCTACAATACATTTTGCACTGAAGTATACACAGCTGAGGACACTAGTCACACCACACTCAACCTTTCGATTCCTGACTTTGTCTGAGGTCTTACCAGCTATCTCCACTGTCTCTTCTGGCACTCCAGTTCCCGTCCCCCTGCAACTCCAGCAAATATACTCGCAGGAAGATTAGCCCCTTTCCAGTTCAGCTGCAAGCCCTCCCTCCTGTACAGGTCCCACCTTCCCTGAAAGAGAGGCCAACGATCCAAAATCTCTGCACTCCTTCCTACACCAGCTCCTTAGCCGTGTGTTAAACCTGCCTCCTCAGTAACCTTGTCATGGGTTGGGGGGGACGGGTGTTGTATAATGGCTCATCCCCCCCCCCCCCCACCACCCTGGACACTGGACGGTAGGGAGCTGAATTCTATTGTTGGCAAGCAACCCCCCCCACCTTCTCCTGTGCGAAGGCAAACCGGGTGAGTGGGCTGCCCTGTCTCTCACTCTACCTGAGTTTGTAGCATCGCTGTCTGGCATTCCACTCGAGGTCCTGTTGGGGCCAGGCTCTGCTTCAGCTGCAAGGGGAGACCATTGGGTGGGTTAGTGAGGGTGGGGGGATGTGCACCCTTCCCCTTCCAAATCCAGACCACCAGGGGCTTGTTCCCCTTCGCTCTCTGTTCTTTATCCCCCCCCACCCCGGACATTGGACGGTAGGGAGCTTGTTAGCAAGCGACCCCCCCCCCCCCCCACCTTCTCCCGTGCAAAGGCAAACCGGGTGAGTGGGCTGCCCTGTCTCTCACTCTACCTGAGTTTGTAGCATCGCTGTCTGGCATTCCACTCGAGGTCCTGTTGGGGCCAGGCTCTGCTTCAGCTGCAAGGGGAGACCATTGGGTGGGTTAGTGAGGGTGGGGACGTGCACCCTCCCCCTTCCAAATCCAGACCACCAGGGGCTTGCTCTCCTTCCCTCTCTGTTCTTTATCTCCCCCCCCCCCCCCCCAAACAATTGCCACTGCAGGATTTGCCACCACACTCGCAGTAAACTCAACACTGACTCTGACCTGCAAGGGCTCGGCCCGTTAACCTGCAGGGAGACGTTCACCGTACCTGCGGGTGGCTGCTCCATCAGTCCAACCGTTTCCAGTGGCGGCCCTGAAAGACAGAAGACAACAGTCAGCGGGACA
The DNA here is from genome assembly GCF_030144855.1 of Hypanus sabinus. Lineage (NCBI taxonomy): Eukaryota > Metazoa > Chordata > Chondrichthyes > Myliobatiformes > Dasyatidae > Hypanus > Hypanus sabinus. The sequence continues at coordinate 23,853,181 of NC_082736.1, read as the reverse complement.
CGTAGGACCAGGAGGAGCGACCAGTCCGGTCTGTCCACTTTCTCTTCAATGATAGTTTGCCTCTGCCATTCACACCCTAACTCGTACACGGATATACCACGGAAAACGTTCCGACTGCTTGCATCTCCGCCTGGGATGGAAGCTCCAATGTGCTGGATTGCCATGAGGCTGCAGAGGGTCGGAGACTCAGCCAGCTCCATGGTGGGCACTACCCTCCCCAAATTCGAGGGCATCTTCAAGAGGCAATGCCTCAAAAAGGCAGCATCTAGCGGAGAGATCTTGGCCTTGACCCTGCCTTGTGCAGCTGGATCTTGGATTTGCTGTCAGAGTGTCGGCAGATGGTAAGAATGGGCTCCCACACCTCCACCCTCAGGGCTGCGTCCCCTCCTTTACTCCCTGTATACCCATGACTGTGTCGCCACCCACAGCTCCAATCTGCTAATTAAATTTGCCAATGACACTACACTGATTGGCCTAATCTCAAACAATAATGAGGTGGCCTACAGGGAAGAAGTCATCTCTGACACAGTGTTGTCAAGAAAACAACCTCTCCCTCACTGTCGCAAAAACAAAGGAGCTGGTTGTGGATTACAGGAGGAATGGAGATGGGCTAACCCCTAGAATGGATCTGGGGTTGAGAGGGTGAACAGCTTCAAGTTCCTCGGCATCCATATCACAGAGGATCTCACGTGGTCTTTGCACACCAGCGCCTCTTTCACCTCAGACGGTTGAGGAAGTTTGGTATGGCCCCCCCCAAATTCTAAGAACTGACTTTAGGGGCACAATTGAGAGCATCCTGACTGGCTGCATCACTGCCCGGTATGGGAACTGTACCTCCCTCAATTGCAGGACTCTGCAGAGAGTGGTGCAGACAGCCCAGCGCATCTGTAGTTGTGAACTTCCTGCTATTCGGGACATTTACAAAAGACAGGTATGTAAAAAGTACACACCATTGGGACCCGAGCCACCCCAACCACAATCTATTCCAGCTGTTGCCATCTGGGAAACGGTACCACAGCATAAAAGCCAGGACCAACAGGCTCCGGAACCATTTCCTCCACCAGACGGATGAACTCATGGTGATCTGAGTATATTTCCATGTTACATTGACCGTTCTGCTTATTATAAATTACTATTATTGCACATTCAGATGGAGATGTAACGTAAACATTTTTACTCGTGTATGTGAAGGATGTAAGAAATAAAGCCAATTCAATTCGTTAAGGACCCTCACCATCTGGTACGTGCCCGCTTCTCATTGGCGAGGAGATACAGAAGTCTTGGGAAAGGTTCAGCTCAGGTACAGGCCCTTCGGCCCATCTAGCCTGTGCTGAACCAGCCGAAAAGCAAATCAAAGACACCCAAACACTCCTACCTACGCAATATCCATATCCCTTCAACTTCCATGTGTCAATTCAAATGCTATTTGCTTCTACCATTGTGCCAGGCAGCACATTCCAGGTATTTAGCAAGGGTGCTGAAGACTTTTCCACAGTACTGTAGTTATTTTATGTATTGCACTGTTCTGCTGCTGCTAAAAGAGAAATTTCATGAATTCAGAGTCATAGAAAAGTACAGCACAAAAACAGGCCCTTTGGCCCATCTAGCCTGTGCCGAACCATTTTAAATGCTCCACGTTGCAAAATACAGCACCATGCAAAAGTCTTCACGGACCCATTCCTCTACAGCACTAATTATTTATCTATGTAGCAATCATTTTATGCCCTGATGCTTGGAAACAACATATTTCATAAGCCTACATCAGTGAAAATAAACCCAATTCTGATGTGGTGCAATGTTTGAAAGAATTTCAACTCCTAACGTTTGAGTTGGGTTGAGATGTCCTCAAGCGGCCCTCGCTCACTAGAATGCTGTTCCTTGGGGAGTCTGGAAAATAAGGGGCAATATTCAGGTGACTACAACCGCCCTCAACAATCTGTTACTGCAGGAGAGGGCAATAACTAAACCTCACACCGAGAGATGAGTCACACACCTAGCATAGAGTCTGGAACATTCCCTCTTATTTATTTTCAAGCTGTACAGACTAATGATTGATTAGAGTAAGAAATCTTTACACGGTCTGAAAACTGCATGGCAACTCATCAGATCAAGTGGCATCTTCAGAAAAGAAAACAGTCGACATTTTGGGTCGAGACCCTCCTTCAGGACTGAGAAAGAAGGGGAAGGTGCCTGAATAAAAAAAGTTGTATGGAAGGGAAAAGGCTGGCTGGATGGTGATAGGTGAAGCCAGGTGGGTGGGAAAGGTCAGGGGCAGGTGAAGAAGGATTCCGATAGGGGAGGAGAGTGGACTTTTACTTTTTTTTTGGTAATATGCCCATCAAAACAAACACAAACCACAACTTACAACACAAGTAAATGATAGCAGGCAAAATCAAAATGTTTTGACTAGATGGCGTTGGCGTTCAGTGGGCCATCGGTTTACTAACAGTGAGCAATCGACTTCCATTCTGTGTTTATTGTTACAATTTGTAACGGTATAAATTGCAACTCGAAACACTGTTTATGGATTATATTCATAAACACATAATTAAGTAGATGATAAGATATAGGAGCAGAAGTAGGCCATTCGGCCCATCGAGTCTGCTCCACCATTCAATCATGGGCTGATCCAATTCTTCCAGTCATCCCCACTGCCCTGGCTAATCAAGAACCTATCTATCTCTGCCTTCAATGCACCCAATGCATTGTGGCAACAAATTCCACAGATTTACCACAGTAATTTCTCTGCATCTTTGTTCTAAAAGATGTTCTTCAATCCTGAAGTCATGCCCGGTTGTCCTGGACTCCCCTACCATGGGAAATAACTTTGCCATATCTAATCTGTTCAGGCCTTTTAACATTCGGAATGTTTCTATGAGATCCCTCCTCATTCTGCTGAACTCCAGGGAATACAGCCCAAGAGCTGCCAGACATTCCCCATACGGTAACCCTTTCATTCCTGGAATCATTCTCATGAATCTTCTCTGAACCCTCTCCAATGTCAGTATATCCTGTCTAAAATAAGGAGCCCAAAACTGCACACAATACAAAGTGTGGTTTCACAAGTGCCTTATAGAGCCTCAACATCACATTCCTGCTCTTATATTCTGTATCTCTAGAAATGAATGTCAACATTGCATTTGGCTTCTTCACCACCGACTCAATCTAGAGGTTAACCTTTAGGGTACTCTGCACAATGACTCCCAAGTCCTTTTGCAACTCTTCATTTTGAATTCTTTCCCCATCTAAATAATAGTCTGCCCATTTATTTCTTCCACCAAAGTGCATGACCATACACTTTCCAACATTGTATTTCATTTGCCACTTCTTTGCCCATTCCCCTAAACTACCTATATCTCTCTGCAGGCTCTCTGTTTCCTCAACACTACCTGCTCCTCCACTTATCTTTGTATCATCGGTAAATTTAGCCACAAATTCATTAATCCCATCATCAAAATCATTGACATACATCGTAAAAAGCAGTGGTCCCAACACCGACCCCACTGGTAACCAGCAGCCAGCCAGAATAGGATCCCTTTATTCCCACTCTCTGTTTTCTGCCGACCAGCCAATGCTCCACCCATGCTAGTAACTCCCCTGTAATTCCACGGGCTCTTATCTTGCTAAGCAGCACCTTGTCAAAGGACTTCTGAAAATCCAAGTACATCACATCTACTGCACCTCCTTTGTCTACCCTGCTTCTAATTTCCTCAAAGAATTGCAGTAGGTTTGTCAGGCAGGATTTTCCTTTCAGGAAACGATGCTGGCTTTGGTCTATCTTGTCATGTGTCTCCAGGTACTCCGTAATCTCATCCCTAACAATCGATTCCAACAACTTCCCAACCACTGATGTCAAGCTAAAAGGTCTATAGTTTCCTTTCTGCTGCCTCCCATCCTTCTTTAATACAGGCAGTCCCCAGGTTACGTACAAGTTCCGTTCCTGAGTCCGTCTTTAAGTCGGATTTGTACTTAAGTCGGAACAAGTACATCCGGTATTATTTAGCATCAGTTAGTCAAACGTTTGTCTTAGTATACAGTATATATTTTACCTTTCCATGCATGTGAAACGTATGTATTCCAATAATTAAACCACTGTGTTGCTTAGTAATAATTGTAGCTTTCATCGGGGCAGGGCCTTCACATGCTCCATTATTCTCACTTTATCCTTTAAAATTGTTCCAATCGTTGACTGTGTCTAATGCTTTTCCAATGACCGATAGCGTTTCATCTCTTTCCAAACACTATTATTTCCACTTTATTTTCAATCGCAATCACTTCCCATCAACTGAACAGGAGCACTGCGGGTGGCGGCTCCCGCGGTCCGCTGGGTCCTAAGGACCACCGCACTGAATGCCCCAGGTCCTAAGGACCACCGCACTGAATACCCCAGGTCCTAAGGACCACTGCACTGAATGCCCCAGCTCCTAAGGACCACCGCACTGAATACCCCAGGTCCTAAGGACCACTGCACTGAATGCCCCAGCTCCTAAGGACCACCGCACTGAATGCCCCAGCTCCTAAGGACCACCGCACTGAATACCCCAGGTCCTAAGGACCACCGCACTGAATGCCCCAGGTCCTAAGGACCACTGCACTGAGGCAGGTTAAATGGTTAAGTGGGGGCTGTGCTGGGTTTGGGTATTTGATCCTCCACAATATTTTGCGTGGGAATTTAAACTGGAGGCGGCAGTGTTTTTTTTATGAGGTCGAGTTGCGAACTCGACATTAACCTGGCACAGATGGTACTGCGCCACCAGCCGACCAGAACGGGGGGGGGGGGGGGGGGGGGGGGTCAGGGTGAATCTTGCTAAGAAAAATTTAAGCCAAATACAAAGTTACACACTCAACACAGTGTCAACGGCAATGACTTAAAATGGCAGACGGCGTCGCGATCTGACTTAAAACGGCGGACGGCGTTCTCCTTCCTCGGTTTGTAAGTACGAGTTGTCTGTAAGTCAGACATTTGTAACTCGAGGACTACCTGTATTCTATAATCTCATCCTTAACAATCGATTCCAACAACTTCCCAACCACTGATGTCAGGCTAACAGGTCTATAGTTTCCTTTCCGCAGCCTCCCACCCTTCTTACATAGCGGAGTAACATTTGCAGTTTTCCAGTCAACTGGGACTATGCCAGAATCTATCGGTTTTTGAAAGATCATCGTTAATGTCTCCAGCTACTTCTTCAGAACCCGAGGGTGAATTCCATCAGGTCCAGGAGATTTATCCACCCTCAGACCATTAAGCTTCCTGAGCACCTTCTCTGTCGTAATTTCCACTGCACAAACTTCACTTCCCTGATACTCTTGAATGTCTGGTATACTGCAGATGTCTTCCACTGTGAAGACTGATGAAAAATATGCATTCAGATCCTCTGCCATCTCTGCATCTCCCTTTATGCTGCGGGCAGCGGAGCGGGAGTAAGGAGTGCCTGTGATCGACAGACGACTGGAGATCGGAGGATCAGCCGTTGTAGGTAGGCCGAGACCCTCGGACCTACCAGGGGAGTACCTGAGGAGGAAGGTAAAGCTGCGCAAGCGCGGGTGACGTCAGCGGTGAGCGCGGGCTTTAAAAAGTGGCCCTCTTTCAGAAGCGGGCTGCGGGGTGCGTGGGAGCAGAGTGCTGGGCTTTGGCTCAGTGGGCTTCGGCACAACAGGACTTCGGCAAGAAGCCTGTTTTTCATTTATTCTGACTAATCTGGGATCAGGTAATGGGGGAGACCGTGACAGCAGTGGTGTGCTCCGTATGCAGTATGTGGGAGGTCAGGGTCAACACAGTTGTCCCTGATGACCACACCTGCAAGAGGTGCATCCACCTGCAACTCCTATCAGACCAAGTTAGGGAATCGGAGCAGGAGCTGGATGAACTACGGATCATTCGGGAGGCAGAGGCAGAGATAGATAAGAGTTATCGGGAGGTAGTCACACCGAAAAGACAGGAGGTAGGCAAATGGGTGTCAGTCAAGAGAGGCAGAGGGAGCAGAGAGAGAGAGAAGAGCATCCCTATGGACGTTCCCATCAAAAATAAGTATACCATTTTGGATACTGTTGGTGGGGATGACCTACCAGGAACAAGCTGCAGTGGTCCTGTCTCTGGCACTGAGGTTGGACCCTCAACTAGGAAGGGGAGGAGGGAAGAGAAGAGAGCAGTATTGATAGGGGATTCTATAGTCAGGGGGGCGGATAGGAGATTTTGTGGGGAAGATCGGGAGTCTCGGATGGTCTGTTGCTTCCCTGGTGCCGGGGTCCGAGTCAGATCGGGTGCGGGTTATTCTCGAGAGGCAGGGCAAGAATCCAGATGTTGTGGTCCATGTAGGGACCAATGATGTGGGTAGGATGAGTGAGGGGGTCCTGCGTAGGGAGTTCAGGGAGTTAGGTGCGAAGCTGAAGAGCAGGACCTCCAGGGTAACAATCTCAGGATTGCTACCTGTGCCACGTACGAGTGAGGCAAGGAACAGAAAGGTTATAAAGATTAATACATGGCTGAGAGGATGGTGCAGGAGGGAGGGCTTCAGGTTTGTAGATAATTGGGCTTTGTTGCAGGGAAGGTGGGATCTGTTCTGAAGGGACGGCTTACACCTGAACTGGAGCAGTACTAACATCCTTGCAGGGAAGTTTGCTAGTGCTTCTTGTGGGGGTTTAAACTAAATTTGCAAGGGGCGGGGATCTAGAATGTAAGGGAGGATAGCGAGAGGAAGAATAAAGGACAGGTGGGGACTACACGGTTCCAGAATATTAAGTGTGTAGTAGAGGAAGGTGGGGCGGAACAAGTGATAAGGAGGACTCATATACAGAGGGATGGTCTGACGGAACATGGAGTTAAATGTTTTGAAAGAATAAGTAAATTTAGGAAGGACAACAAAATTCTAGGGGCGTATAGCACGATGGGAATTCGGGGAGCTGGGTTAAGCACAATAGGCAGCGATTCAAACAGAGAGAGGAGAAATGGGTTAAAAATTCTATATCTGATGCACGAAGTGTCAGAAATAAGGCGGATGAGCTTGAAGCCCAGGTGTGAATGGGGAACTACGATGTTGTTGGGATAACGGAGATCAGACTAGCTGCAGGGAGATCAGACCTGGGAAATGAATGTACAAGGGTATACGTGCTATTGTAGGGACAGAAATGTGGGCAGAGGGGGTGGGGTGGCTCTGTTGGTGAGGAATGAGATTCAGTCCTTTGCAAGGGGGGACATAGGATCATAAGTAGAGTCTGTGTGGATAGAACTGAGGAACAGTAAGGGCAAAAGGACCCAAATGGGTGTTGTCTACAGGCCACCAAACAGTAGCATGGATATTGGGTGCAAGTTGAATAGGGAGTTAACATTGGCAAAGGTAATGTCGCAGTAGTTATGGGGGATTTCAACATGCAGGTGAACTGGGAGAATCAGGTTGGTGCTGGACCACAGGATAGGGAGTTTGTAGAGTGCCTACGGGATGCATTCTTGGAACAGCTTGTACGAGAGCCGACCAGGGACAAGGCTATTCTGGATTTAGTGTTATGTAATGAACAGGATTTGATAAGCGATCTCGCAGTAAAGGAGCCATTAGGAGGTAGTGATCATAATATGATAAGTTTTTATCTGCAATTTGAGAAGGATAAGGACAGCTCGGAGGTGTCAGTGTTGCAGTTGAACAGGGGAAACTAGGGAGTCATGGGGGAGGAGCTGGCCAAAGTTGACTGGAAGGATAGCCTAGCAGAAAAGACAGTGGAACAGCAATGACAGGTATTCTTGGGAATAATGCACAAGGTGCAAAATCAGTTCATCCCCCAGAGAAGGAAGGATTCAAAGGGGGGAAAGGGGCCACAGTGGTTGACAAAGGAAGTCAGAGATTGCATAGCAATAAAAAAAAGGAAGTATGAGTTAGTGGGAGTGGGAGAGTGGGAGCTGAGTGGGAGGACAGATGATTGGGAAGTTTTTAAGGAACAACAGAACTTAACTAAAAAGACAATGCGGGGAGAAAAAATGAGGTACGAACGCAAGCTAGCCAGGAATATAAAGGAAGATAGCAAAAGCTTTTTTAGGTATGTGAAGAGAAAGAAGATAGTTAGGAACAATGTTGGGCCCTTGAGGAATGAATTGGGTGAAATTGTTATGGGAAACAGAGAAATGGCTGAAGAATTTAATGAGTACTTTAGATCTGTCTTCACTAAGGAAGACACAAGCGATCTCCCAGATGTATGGATGGGCCAAGGACATAGGGTAACAGAGGAAATGAAACAGATTGACATTAAGAAGGAAATGGTGATGAGAAGACTGATGGGACTGAAGGCTGACAAATCCCCAGGTCTAGATGGTCTGCATCCTAGAGTGCTAAAGGAGGTGGCCCTGGAAATTGTGGATGCATTGGTAATCATTTTCCAATGTTCCTTAGATTCAGGATCAGTTCCTGAGGATTGGAGAATGGCTAATGTCATCCCACTTTTTAAGAAAGGAGGGAGGGAGAAAACAGAGAACTATCGACCTGTCAGCCTGACATTGGTGCTGGGGAAGATGCTAGAGTCCATTATGAAGGTTGAAATAGTGGCATATCTAGATAGCAGTAATAGGATCGGGCTGAGCCAGCATGGATTTACCAAAATCATGCTTGACTAATCTGTTGGAGTTTTTCGAGGATGTAACCAGGAAGTTAGACGGGGGAGATCCAGTGGATGTAGTGTAAGTGGTGGGTAAAATCAAAGCTCAGGGCATCGGGGGTAAGACATTGGCATGGATAGAAAACTAGTTGGCAGATAGAAAGCAAAGGGTAGTGGTGAATGGGTGTTTCTCGGAATGGCAGGTGGATGGGGTGCCACAGGGCTCGGTATTGGGGCCACAGCTGTTTACAATTTACGTCAACAATTTGGATGAAGGCATTGAAAATAACATCAGCAAATTTGCTGATGATACTAAGCTGGGTGGCAGGGTGACATGTGATGAGGATGTTAGGAGTATTCAGGGTGACTTGGATAGGCTGGGTGAGTGGGCAGATACTTGGCAGATGACGTTTAATGTGAATAAGTGTGAGGTTATCCACTTTGGGAGTAAGAACAGGAAGGCAGATTATTATCTGAACGGTGTAGAGTTAGGTAAGGGAGAAATACAAAGAGATCTAGGAGTCCTTGTTCATCAGTCACTGAAGGTGAATGAGCAAGTGCAGCAGGCAGTGAAGAAGGCTAATGGAATGTTGGCCTTTATTACAAACGGAATTGAGTCCAAGAGCAAGGAAATCCTCTTGCATTTGTACAGAGCCCTGGTGAGACAACACCTGGAGTATTGTGTACAGTTTTGGTCTCCAGGGTTAAAGAAGGACATCCTGGCTGTAGAGGAAGTGCAGCGTAGATTCACGAGGTTAGTTCCTGGGATGTCTGGACTGTCTTACGCAGAGAGGTTAGAAAGACTGGGCTTGTACACGCTGGAATTAAGGAGATTGAGAGGGGATATAAGATTATTAAGATATAAGATTATATAAACATATAAGATTATTAAGGGATTGGACAAGATAGAGGCAGGAAATATGTTCCAGATGCTGGGACAGTCCAGTACCAGAGGGCATGGTTTGAGAATAAGGGGTAGGTCATTTAGGACAGAGTTAAGGAAAAACTTCTTCTCCCAGAGAGTTGTGGGGGTCTGGGATGCACTGCCTCGGAAGGTAGTGGAGGCCAATTCTCTGGATGCTTTCAAGAAGGAGCTAGGTAGGAATCTTATGGATAGGGGAATCAAGGGATATGGGGACAAGGCAGGAACCGGGTATTGATAATAGTTGATCAGCCATGATCTCAAAATGGCGGTGCAGGCTTGAAGGGCCGAATGGTCTACTTCTGCACCTATTGTCTATTGTCTACAATATCTCCAGCATAATTTTCTATTGGTCCTATATCTACCCTCGGCTCTCTTTTACCCTTTATATACTTAAAAAAGCTTTTAGTATCTTCTTTGATATTAGTCGGCAGCTTCCTTTCATAATTCATCTTTTCCTTCCTAATGGCCTTCTTCGTTTCCTTCTGCAAGTTTTTAAAAGCTTCCCAATCCTCTATCTTCCCACTAGCTCTGGCTTCCTTGTATGTCCTCTCTTTAGCTTTTACTTTGGCTCTGATTTCACTTGTCAGCCAAGGTAGTGTCCTTCTTCCATTCAAAAATGTCTTATTTCTTCTTAATTACAGGGTATTTCATAATAATATTAGCATAAATTTCATAATAATATTAGCTGTTACGTCCGTAGCCCCCTCCTTTGTGAGAATCGTCAGATCACTGTTGGGTTGAGTCAAAAGGGGGGGCCCAAGACATGAGGGGGAGACGTGCAGGATGTCACGTCCCCCCCCCCCCCCCCCCCCCCGTAGCAATCTAAAGCTACGGGACATGACCATTGTCTCCTGGAGACAGATTTGTGGATTGAGATGCTCTGCTACGTGAATGCCCTCGGGCAAAGTGGGCTGGTTGAGGGAGAGATTGCATCACCCCCAACCCGATTGACATCTACGACCCTGCAAGTCAGAATAAAAGAGGGGCTGCAGGAACAGCCCCTCAGACACACCAGAAGAAACGTTAAGCGACCACGTAACAGCAGACGGTCATCGGAAACCAAGCCACGTGCGTTCAATTCTGTGGTTGGAATTGGTGGCAGAAACCATGGAAAATGGCTTTTTAGCTAACAACGGGGAAACCCGCTCCCCTGACTCAATGGATTGACATCATAAAAAACTTGGGCAAGTTTAAATGCCTCCCTCTCTTAAACCCAAAACGCTGCAGCCTGAACGAGCTAATGACTTTTATATTTCCATCGGACAATACATTATCCCCTAGACAACGATAGAGTTACGTTTTATTGGTTATGATCATACCTGCGCTTTAGATTTAGTATTGACGACGTATATTATCTGTATGTTTGCATTAATCTTATTTTTGTGCCCCTTTATCAATAAATACTTTTAAAAATAGTACCATCAGACTTCAACGGACCTCTCTATCTTTGCTGGTAAGTGATCCAGTTACAGGATTACGTAACATAGCATAGATTTTGAAATCATGTTAACATTATATAAACATGTGTGGGGGCATTTTGGCTACGTGTGTCCGCACAGTTTAGAAGGAATGCTGCTTGGGGTAGAACCCGATCCGGACACAGTGGTTTGGATACGTTACTCCCCACTCCCTGCACTGATTCCAGCCTGCCTAACTGCCCCGTATGTTAACCTTCGTTCCACTTTTACCACTTATTTCTGATCTCGAGCAAATGTAGTTTTGTGCTATATTAAATTCCGCTCTACTGCGACTTGTCCGCATCTTCAGCGGTAGTCATGACCTCAAAGTCACACATTGCGGAAACAGCCCTTCGGCCCATCAGGTCAGTGAGTAATGATCGATAAACCAATTCTTTGGTATCAAAAGCCCTTGCCTGATGTCTCAGGGCTGGGTGCCTCACCACCCTCCACCCCTGAGTTCCTCTGCCACCTGTCCCACAACCCTCCCGCAGCACTCCCCCCTCACCATTCCCAACATCCTTCGCTCCCGCCAGATTTACAAGTTCGCTCCATGTCGACAAATATAGGAATGTGCAAAGATCTCAGATACCCTAGCTCTATATATACAAGAACATCAGATATATGAGCAGAATAAGGCCATTTGGCCCATCCAGTCTTTTCCCCCATTTCATCACGGCTGATCCATTTTCCTCTCTGTCTTCTCCCCGTATACCTTCATGGTTTGACTAATCAATAATCTATCAACCTCTACTTAACGTCTTGGCCTCCACAGCTGTCTGAGGCAATGAATTCCACAGATTCGCCACTCTCTGGCTAAAGAAATTCCTCCTCACCTCTGTTCTAAATGGACGTCCCTCTGTTCTGAGGCTGTCCCCTCTAGTCTTAAAGACTCCCCCACCATAGGAAGCATCCTCTCCACATTGACACTGTCAAGGCTTTTCATCATTAGGTAGGTGATTAGAAAGAGATACCCTTTGGTCCTTTTGAATTCCAGCGAGTACAGGCCCAGAGCCATCAAGCATGCCCTATATGATATGCTTTTCATTCTGGAATAATTTTCATGACCCTCCTTAGGCGCTCTCCTGTGTCTGCATGTCCTTCCTCAGATAAGGGGGCCCAAAACTGCTCAAATACTCCAAGCGAGGCTTCGCCAGTCTTTGTAAGCCTCAAGTGCCTTTCAACATGATCGGGTTCAGTGGGATCTCCTCTTGTTCTTCTGAATTCCGGTGAGCTCCGGCCTAAGTCTTCTGCACCGTGCTGTACGGGAGCCCGAAGAGGCACACTCAATGTTTTTGCAAGCTCTCTGCCATCAGATTTCTGAAGCCGTCCATGACCTTGCCTGGTGTCTCAGGGCTGAGCACGTCTGTACCTGTGCCACTCCCCACCCCCCGGTACTCCTCCTCTGCCACCTGCCCCGCAGCCCTCCAGCATCCCAATATCCTTTGCTCCCGCCAGATTTACAAACTCGCTCTCTGCTCCACATTGACAGATACAGTACTGTGAAAAAGTCTCCTCTATAACAATTATTTATGTAATCTTTTATGCCTTGCTTTGCAATAATGCTTCGAAACACATATTTCATAACACACATCAGCGATAATAACAAACAAGAGAAGATCTGCAGATGCTGGAAATCCGAGCAACACACACAAAATGCCGGAGGAACTCAGCAGGCCAGGCTATGGAAAAGAGTAAAGAGTCAATGTTTCAGTCTGATACGTCGACTCTTCTCTTTTCCATGGACGCTGCCAGGCCTGATGAGTTCCTGCAGCATTTTGTGGGTGTTGCTCAGCGATTCTGATGTGGAGCAGGCTTCTCATGGCAATGTTTGGAAGAATTTGAAAGCCTACCAATTGAGTTGAGTTGAGATGTCCTCAAGCGTCCCTCGCTCGCCGGAATGCTGCCCCTTGGGGAGTCTGGAAAATAAGGGGCAATATTCAGGTGACTAAAACTGCACTCAATGATCTGTTACTGCAGGAGAGGGCAATAATTAAACCTCACACAGGGGCATGAGCCACACACCCAGCACAGTCTGGACAAACATTCTCTCTTTTTTTTAAAGCTGTACAGACCAATGATTGATAGGAGTAAAAATAATTTTACACGGTCTGAAAACTGCATGGCAACCCATCAGGTCAGGTGGCAACCTCGGAAATGAAAACAGTCGATGTTTCGGGTCGAGACCCTTCTTCAGGACTAGAAGGGGAAAGATGCCTGAATAAAAAAAGTTGGGTGGAAGGGAAGGAGGCTAGCTGGAAGGTGATAGGTGAAGCCAGGTGGATGGGAAAGGTCAAGGGTTGGTGAAGAAGGATGCTGACAGGGGGGAGAGTGGACTTTAACTAGCGTGGTGAGGCTCATGGCTGCCCCCAGCGCATCCTCGGACCGTGTTGGTCGTTGACTGCGTTTCAGCGTTTTGTTGTGTGTGTGACAAATAAAGCTCTTCTAATCTAAACAGCGGCGTCCAAGTGAAAGAACCCCCTCTGCACATCCCAGGGCCTGCTCACGGAAGGGAGGACCTGCGTTCCCATGCACGCTCGTCCATTACGAGCCTGTCGGATGACAATGGGTGATCGTGATCATGACTGCTCTCCATCTCGTGTTCTCGATACTTATTCATTTATTATATTACTTCTTTCTTTTCATACGTGCACTCTGGTTGAATTCCCAAGTTGGTGTGGTTTTTGACTGATTCATAGTGGTTATTGTTCTACTAAGGATTGCGTATGCCCACAGAAAAATGAATCTCAGGGTTGTATATGGTGACATACATGTACTTCGATAAAAAAATTACTTTGAGCTTTGCAGGCTTTGTTGACAAAGATACCCTGTATTTATATCTTATAATGCCAGAGGCCATTCAGCCCTTTGAAACCATGCTGATTCTCAGTGTGATGTCATCAGCCCCACTCCCTGACTGATTTCTCTGTGACCCATGGTCCTTACTCGCCCTTCACCTTCCCGCTGATCTCCTGTCGCCAGGGTTTGTGTTCAAATTAACCCTCATTCTGTTGTTGACAGACTTACAGCCATCCTTACCTGCCGGCTATAACTAGACAAGCTGTCGTTGTCTAACCTGACGTAATTGGCTGCCTTCAGATTAATGAATTAACCTATAAACTGTCTGGAGGGGAAAAGAATTCACTGTTAACGTCAAGCATTTTCACTGGCCATGACCTGATGACCTATTACTCCTGAACTTGGAGTAAGGTCAAGCCAAGGTTCTCTAAGATGTGGTTGATTAACTGGTTGGCACAGTTGTTTACTTGGAGGGGTGCAGGGACCGCCGTTCAGACCTCTGCGCCTGGTCTAGCTGAACAGATTTATTCTGTTGTTGCGCCTCCTTCTACGCTTTTGATGGAATTTGGACTCCGCTACCCTGGGGTGGGCGACTGACCCTCATGGTTTATTCCTCAATCCCTGTGTAGGGAATTCGGACTGGCTGCATCAGAGCCTCGGATGGTGCACAGAGTCAGAGGGCTGTTAGACTCGGCCCGCCCCATCGCAGGCACAGCCTCCCCAGCCAGTGAGGGCATTTTCAAGAGGCAATGTCTCAAGAAGGTGACTTCCATCTTTACGGGCTCTCACCACCTGGAACACGTGGCAGGAAGTACAGAGCCTGCAGACCCACATTCATTGCTTTAGGATCAGCTTCTTCCCCTCAACAATCGGATTTCTGAAAGGTCCATCGGCACTACCTCACTATACCTCACCTCTTTTGCTCTATGCATGTTACTTTTTGTAACTTACAGTAATTTTTATGTATTGCCCTGCACTGCTGCCATAGAGAAAATTTCAGGACATAGGTCAGCAATAGCAAACCTGATTCTGTACTATCTTGAGGTATGTGTGTCTGGCATGATCTGTCTAGATCAGGGGTTCCCAATCTGGGGAACACAGACCCCTCGGTTAATGGTAGGGGTCCATGTAATGTTCCTCTAAGACGTGTGCGCGCTCAGCTACGAGCACACAAAGGAATTTAAACTGTGCACTAAAGGTTGTCACCCTCTACCTCGTCGACATAAAACCATAAGAAATATGAACAGGAGTTGGCCATCCGGCCCGTCGAGCCTGCTCCGCCATTCAATAAGATCATGGCTGATCTGGCCATGGACTCATCTCTGCCTACCTGCCTTTTCCCCATAACTATGCAAAAATCTATCCAACCTTGTCTTAAATATATTTACTGAGGCAGCCTCCACTGCTTCACTGGGCAGAGAATTCCACAGATTCACCACTCTCTGGGAAAAGCAGTTCCTCATCTCCGTCCTCAATCTACTCCCCGAATCTTGAGGCTCTGTCCCCTAGTTCTAGTCTCACCTCCCAGTGGAAACAACTTTCCTGCCTCTATCTTACCTATCCCTATATTTTCTATGTTTCTATAAGATCTCCTCTCATTCTTCTAAATTCCAGCAAGTACAGTCCCAAGCGACTCAATCTCTCCTCGTAGTCTATCCCCCTCATCTTCAGTATATTCCACGGTCATACACAATCACATTTCCTTTTCTGGTTATGTTTCCAGACAGTGTTGAGAACGTGGAGTCTGCGATGATTTGTCTGCAGATTTTAGAACTGGCTTATTTACAGTGTTTTATTGAAGAAATTATTGATTCGCTATGTCAAATTCCAAGGCAGCAAAGTGTGTGAAGTGCAAAAGAATTGCTAGTTCACTTAACAAGAGAAAATCTGCAGATGCTGGAAATTCGAGCAGCCCACACAAAATGCCAGAGGAACTCGGCAGACCAGGCAGCATCCATGGAAAAGAGCAAACAGTCAACGCTTTGGCCGAGACCGTTAGTCCTTGGCCAGAGGCACTGACTGTTTGCTCTTAAAATGTACGCTGGCTGGGTGCTGAATTCCTCCAGCGTTTGTGTTGCTAGTTCAGACTGGCTTAGTGAAGCAGAAACTGCTACACCGAGAGCTCACGAGGTCAGGAATGCACAGCTACGAGAAATACTTACGTACAACGCAGAAACTGGTGTGAGCTGTGTGTATTGTCGCGATGCAAAAGCTGCTGGAGAATTTGAAACTGGGAAGAAGTGGAGTGATATTTGGAAACTTGCCTTTTTAAAGCATTACTTAGCAAGCAAATCACCTATGGGCAGTGTGCAAAAGCTCTGGTGAGAAAACCGTTCATGACCCGTTACAGGCCTGTTATGTATGTTTTGTGAGAGTTCATTCATAGCTTGTCACACCAGACGGCCAGCCAGTCTGGTGTTGTTTGGTTGATGTTGAGCAGGTCAGTGTCAGCTAAATCAGGTGAGAGTGGGCAGTGGCACAGAACGTGTTCGATGTTCTGCACCCTTTCACCACACTCACAGGATCCACTGGTCTTTAAACCCCACTTCACCATATTGTCTCCCGTCCCACAAACTCCCGCTCTTGCTCTGCTGGGAGTGCACCACTTCTGTCTGTCAAGCAATGCCCCCGGGGTCTGGCAACGTTTCTGTGGGGTCTTGCACTGTATTGTTTGGTGGGGTTCTGGCTTCTGTTTGTTGCCAGAGGTCAATCCTGTACGTTTGGGGGGGATGTTCCGTGTGGTAGTTCCTCCACTGTAGCAAAGCTTTTCCTCGATTTTAGGCCGTTGGAAACTGGCACATGATGATGTAGTGGGTGCCGTGGATCCGAGAGCGAAAATGATCAAACCCAGAGAAGATCAAAGTTCTTATTGACAATGTTTTGCTAGCTGTTAAAAAGAATACCCCTATATATAAAATTCTGAGTGCACTTGTTGTTGTCACCGGGCAAAAGAAATTGCACAGCACAAGATTTTTGCACATTATAAATTGGAGGGAACGTCGGGTCCATGGATTCAAAAAGGTTGGGAACCCTTGGTCTAGATGAAACACAAAACACTTCATCTCGGAACATGTGAAGTTAATAAACCACTCTGCATGTTGGTTCATCCCTCTATGTTAACTACACGTCCCTGGAAATGTTGACATTGTCCTTTCTATTGAGTCAAGTTGCTGGGGCAAATGGTGAACAGCAGTGACCCTAGCATTAACCCATGCAGAGTACTACCTTGGGTCAGCATGAGGAGATCCTGTTTATGACATAGCTTATCTAGCTTTGTATTAAATGTCTTTTCTTAAAGATTAAAAATTGGCTTTAATTGACACATATACATCGAAGAAAGTAGAGCGAAATGCCTCGTTAGTGTCAGCGAAGATCGTGCTCGGAGCAGACAGCAAGTGTTGTCACACTTCCAGCACACCCACAACTTACTAACCCTAACCCATACCTCTCTGAGATCAGAGCAGCAGGAGGAAACCCAAGTGGTCAGGTGTAAATACAAACTCCTTACTGGCTGTGGATGGAATTGAACCCCTAACAGTGATCGAGGAGCTGTAAAGCAAAGCGCTGACAGGCTAGGCTACTGTGCTGTGTGACTTTTGAAAAACTAAATACATCACATTGACTTCGTTACCCAATCTACCATTTCTGTTGCCTTTTTCCTGGAATGAAGGAGGCTGAGGAGGGGCCGGAGAGATTTATAAAATCATGAGGAGCATAGATGGGGTGAGAAGTCCCCATAGTGGAGTCAAAATGAGATACGTCTCTACCAGAGGAGGTGAGAGGCGCTCCTTCCCTCCGCTCGCCTGCAGGTCTCCCTTGGGCAAGGTGTAGCCCCTGCTTAGCCCCCGATCAAGGTCACGTGAAGCCATGGGAGTGGCTATTGGATGGTCGTATGAGCAGCCGGTGCAGATCACGAGTCCTGGTTATGTGACCACTGACGTCAGGGCAGATAGTCTCTGAAGAGTATTGGTGACGGAAAAACTTGGAAAATGTGTAGCTTGGGTGGATGTTGTTCTCTGATCTTGGTAATTTGCTGTTTCATCACCATATCACACATCGTCAGTGCGCTACTAACTATGGCGCGTCCTCCCAATGCCTGGCCCTTATGTACTTATCGGTCAGCTGATCGGTCCTTATTCTGGAAACTCAATTGTGACGGGGGCAGGAAATCTCGTCGCTGATTGGTTGCGTGGTGAACTTTAGGTAAATTTTAGACAAACTACATTGCCAAGAACAATCGTGGTCAAAGGCCATGATTGCCCATGTCACATGACACGACACATAATGATGATGGCAATGAGTAGAGGCTGAAATTAGAGGACCCATGCTTAAGGTAGGAGGAAAGAGTTTTAAAAGAGGAAGAAAGTACTTCCCACAGCATGGGTCTTGGGTATATGGAACGAGCTGCCAGTGGAGGTGGTGGAGGCAGGCACCATTACAACATTTAATACTTGGACAGGTCATCAAGTAAAGTCTTTTGTCAATTAACTATATACACGTATACCGCCAAATGAGACAATGTTTCTCTGAACCAGGGTGTAAAGGACAGTAGTACACAACACACAATAACTTTGGAAAGTAAGGATTAATTCTATGAATGAATTACACATAAACAAAGTAAAATGCATAAATTAAATATTGTCAGGTACGGAACAGATTAGCCGGTGACACTTCGAATACAATGTGGTCAGGGAGTTCAGAAGCCTGACGGCCTGAGGGAAGAAACTGTTTCCCATCCCGACCGTTCCTGTCTTTATGCATCGGTGTCTCCTGCCCGATGGTAGAAAGTCAAAGAGGATGCTGGATGGACGGGTGGGATCCTGGATAATACTAAGGGCCCCGCGTACGCAGCGCTCCTGAAAAATGTCCCCGATGGACGGTAGGGAGACCCCTACGATCTTCTCAGCTGTTCTCAGAGTCCTTTGTAGGGACTTCCGGTCCAAAGCTCGGCTGCTCCCAGACCAGATAGAGATGCAACTTGTCAGGACGACCTCAGTGGTGCTCCTGTAAAACTTGGTTAAGATTAGTGGGGGAGGGGCAGAGAGAGAGCCTCAATCTCTTTGGGAAGTGCTCGTTCAGGGAGGTGATACTGAGGGAGCTGGTAAGGTTGTCCATGACGTGAACTCTCAGGAAACTGGTGCAATTAACTCTCTCGACAGGGGAGCTATGTACTCGCAGAGGGAGACAGCTCTTCCTGAATCCACAATAATTTCCTTCTATGGATAGGAAAGGTTTAGAGCAGGGGTTCCCAACCTGGAGTTCACGGACCCCTTGCTTAATGGTATTGTCTCACAGCATAAAAATGTTTGCAAATCCCTGGTTTAGAGGGATACGGGCCAAATGTAGACAACTGGGACCATCTCAGACTGGCCAGCATGGAAGAGATGGGCTGAACGGCCAACTCTATGGCTGTATGACTTTATTAAGCCTGTCCACTCCTTTAAAATCAGCACTGGCTACGACAGTCAAAACTCAAAGTTGAACGAGTCACTTGCCTGTCTTGTTATGGGCGGCTTTTTGACAATTCTATTGCGATGCTTCCTTTCTATTAACTGTGAATGCCCGCAAGAAAACGAATCTCAGGGTTGTGTACGGAGACAGAGATGTACTTTGAGATACGGCCTGGCCCGCTGCCCCAGGTTCCCAGCATCTACAGTCTCTCCTGTTTTGCTACGGAAGGGAGGAGGGTTTCCGTGTGCTAAATTGCATATACAACTCTCTGCAGTTTCTTGCAGTCTCGGGCAGAACAGTTGGCAACAGACCCCTGAGGCAGCTCAAAGAGATAGGAAGTACTCAAGGGGATCGGAACAGACGAACTTTGGGAAGCTGCGGAGGTGTCCGACAACACTCCTGAAGTTTAAGATTGAGCTCTTACCTCCTGGAGGCTGTTCCTGCATGACAGGACTACCCGACGCTAGCCCGGTAGAGTGCCGCGACGTGCCTGAAAAACACACCAAAGATTAGATCATTTGATCATCGAGTTCCAATGTAACAGCGCCAGCCAGCGAAACGATTAAATGTGACAGGAACTCGGGCCGTTTGGCTGGGAACTGGGGAGGGCTCCTCACTGCTTTGGAGAAGTCCGAGCTGAGCAGGAGGCTTTCTGAGCCCCAGGTGATGGCAGGAGATGCAGCACCATCCTATGAAGACCAGAGGACAGAGCTGCAGAATTAGGTCAATCGACCCATTCCACCACGGCTGATTCATTTTCCTTCTCAACCCTGTTCTCTTACTGTCACATGTTACATGTTACATGCCTTATAAATCCTCAACGTAGCGCCTTTGCTAATATGCAACTGCCTCAGCCTGCCAAGTTAACCTTTAGGGAATCCTGCACGAGGACTCCCAGGTCCCTTTGCCCGTCCGATTTCTGCATTTGCTCCCAGTTTAGAAAAAAAGACACCTTTATTCCTTTGAGCAAAGCGCACGACCATGCACTATATTCCATCTGCCACTTCCAGTAGAGTCTGCTCTGCCATTCTTTTGCGGTTGATTTAGTGTCCCTCTCCGACCCCATTTCCATGCCTTCTCCCCTGGACCACGACATCCCCTTTGTGACGTCTGATTACAGGGAGGGTGAACCTGAGGTTGGACACTGACTAAAGCTCCCTCTGCACAGTATCACTGCACACTCCCAGGACAGGGTCCTTCCACTGAAGCAGTGGGTCCTCGGTGTGGTCTCCACTGCACTATAGAGTCCAAGTACATAGTACAAAGTTAGGCACATATATATCTAGACTAAGCATTTTTACTTATATGGTCAGCCCTCCTTATCCGCAAATTCAACCAACCGCGAATCGCGAAAACCCGGAAGTGCTCTTCCAGCATGTTGTTCGAGCATGTGCAGACTTTTTTTTCTTGTCATTATTCCCTAAACAATGCAGCATAACAACTATTTTACATAGCATTTACATTGTATTAGCTATTATAAGTAATCTAGAGATGACTTAAAGTATACGGGAGGATGTGTGTGGATTATCATGGATCGGGATTGAAAAAAATCTAAAGTTCTCTCACTAAGTCGGAACAGGTACATCTGGTATTATTTAGCGTCAGTTAGTCAAACGTTTGTCTTAGTATATAGTATATATTTCACCTTTCCATGCATATAGAACAATTAAGAACATATACTTCAGCGCCGGTCTCGGGAACGGAAGTTCTCGGGACTCGGAACAGATCGTTCCTGAGTGCGTTGTCCACCGTGCCGGGTTAATGTGAGGATTAAAACCCCAAAACCCAATAATTAAACCACTGCGTTGCTTAGTAATAATTGCAGCTTTCATCGGGGCAGAGCCTTTCTCACTTTATCCTTTAAAATTGTTCCGATCATTGACCGATGTAGCCTCGCTTTTCCAGGGACTGATGGCATTTCACCTCTGTCCGATCGCTTTATTATTTCCACCTTATTTTCAATTGTGGCCGTGATTATTTTCGTGAACAGAAACACTGCGGATTCAGAGCTCTACCGCCGGGTCCTTACATCCACCGCACTGAGACAGGTTAAACAAGGGCTGGGGTTCCGCCGGGTCCTTACGTCCACCGCACTGAGACAGGTTAAACAAGGGCTGGGGTTCCGCTGGGTCCTTACGTCCACCGCACTGAGACAGGTTAAACAAGGGCTGGGGTTCCGCCGGGTCCTTACGTCCACCGCACTGAGACAGGTTAAACAAGGGCTGGGGTTCCGCCGGGTCCTTACGTCCACCGCACTGAGACAGGTTAAACAAGGGCTGGGGTTCCGCCGGGTCCTTACGTCCACCGCACTGAGACAGGTTAAACAAGGGCTGGGGTTCCGCCGGGTCCTTACATCCACCGCACTGAGACAGGTTAAACAAGGGCTGGGGTTCCGCTGGGTCCTAATGTCCACCGCACTGAGAGGTTAAATAAGGGCTGGGGTTCCGCTGGGTCCTAGGGTCCACCGCACTGAGACAGGTTAAACAAGGGCCGGGGTTCCGCTGAGTCCTTACGTCCACCGCATTGAGACAGGTTAAACAAGGGCTGGGGTTCCGCTGGGTCCTTACGTCCATCGCACTGAGACAGGTTAAATAAGGGCTGGGGTTCCGATGGGTCCTAGGGTCCACCGCACTGAGACAGGTTAAATACGGGCTGGGGTTCCGCTGGGTCCTTACGTCCACCGCACTGAGACAGGTTAAACAAGGGCCGGGGTTCCGCTGAGTCCTTACGTCCACCGCATTGAGACAGGTTAAACAAGGGCTGGGGTTCCGCTGGGTCCTTACGTCCATCGCACTGAGACAGGTTAAATAAGGGCTGGGGTTCCGATGGGTCCTAGGGTCCACCGCACTGAGACAGGTTAAATAAGGGCTGGGGTTCCGCTGAGTTCTGAGGTCCACTGCATTGAGACAGGTTAAATAAGGGCTGGGGTTCCGCTGGGTCCTTACGTCCACCGCACTGTGACAGGTTAAACAAGGGCTGGGGTTCCGCTGGGTCCTTACGTCCATCGCACTGAGACAGGTTAAATAAGGGCTGGGGTTCCGCTGGGTACTAGGGTCCACCGCACTGAGACAGGTTAAATACGGGCTGGGGTTCCGCTGGGTCCTTACGTCCACCGCACTGAGACAGGTTAAACAAGGGCTGGGGTTCCGCTGGGTCCTTACGTCCACCGCACTGAGACAGGTTAAATAAGGGCTGGGGTTCCGCTGGGTCCTTACGTCCACCGCATTGAGTCAGGTTAAACAAGGGCTGGGGTTCCGCTGGGTCCTTACGTCCACCGCACTGAAACAGATTAAATAAGGGCTGGGGTTCTGCCGAGTCCTTACGTCCACCGCACTGAGACAGGTTAAACAAGGGCTGGGGTTCCGCCGGGTCCTAGGGTCCACCGCACTGAGACAGGTTAACCAAGGGCTGGGGTTCCGCCGGTTAAACAAGGGCTGGGGTTCCGCCGGGTCCTTACGTCCACCGCACTGAGACAGGTTAAATAAGGGCTGGGGTTCCGCCGGGTCCTTACATCCACCGCACTGAGACAGGTTAAACAAGGGCTGGGGTTCCGCCGGGTCCTAATGTCCACCGCACTGAGACAGGTTAAATAAGGGTTGGGGTTCCGCTGGGTCCTTACGTCCACCGCACTGAAACAGATTAAATAAGGGCTGGGGTTCTGCCGAGTCCTTACGTCCACCGCACTGAGACAGGTTAAACAAGGGCTGGGGTTCCGCTGGTTCCTAGGGTCTACCACACTGAGACAGGTTAAATACGGGCTGGGGTTCCGCTGGGTCCTTACGTCCACCGCACTGAGACAGGTTAAACAAGGGCTGGGGTTCCGCTGGGTCCTTACGTCCACCGCACTGAGACAGGTTAAATAAGGGCTGGGGTTCCGCTGGGTCCTTACGTCCACCGCATTGAGTCAGGTTAAACAAGGGCTGGGGTTCCGCTGGGTCCTTACGTCCACCGCACTGAAACAGATTAAATAAGGGCTGGGGTTCTGCCGAGTCCTTACGTCCACCGCACTGAGACAGGTTAAACAAGGGCTGGGGTTCCACTGGTTCCTAGGGTCTACCACACTGAGACAGGTTAAATAAGGGCTGGGGGTCCGCTGAGTCCTTACGTCCACCATACTGAGACAGGTTAAAGAAGGGCTGGGGTTCCGCCAGGTCCTTACGTCCACCACACTGAGACAGGTTAAATATGGGCTGGGGTTCCGCTGGGTCCTAGGGTCCACCGCACTGAGACAGGTGAAATAAGGGCTGGGGTTCCGCTGAGTTCTGAGGTCCACTGCATTGAGACAGGTTAAATAAGGGCTGGGGTTCCGCTGAGTTCTGAGGTCCACTGCATTGAGACAGGTTAAATAAGGGCTGGGGTTCCGCTGGGTCCTAGGGTCCACCGCACTGAGACAGGTTAAACAAGGGCTGGGGTTCCGCTGAGTCCTAAGGTCCACCGCACTGAGACAGGTTAAATAAGGGCTGGGGATCCGCTGGGTCCTAGGGTCCACCGCACTGAGACAGGTTAAACAAGGGTTGGGGTTCAACTGGGTCCTAATGTCCACCGCACTGAGACAGGTTAAACAAGGGCTGGGGTTCCGCCGGGTCTCAAGGTACACCGCACTGAGACAGGTTAAATAAGGGCTGGGGTTCCGCCGGGTCTTTACATCCACCGCACTGAGACAGGTTAAACAAGGGCTGGGGTTCCGCCGGGTCTCAAGGTACACCGCACTCAGACAGGTTAAACAAGGGCTGGGGTTCCGCCGGGTCCTAATGTCCACTGCACTGAGACAGGTTAAATAAGGGCAGCGGTTCCGCTGGGTCCTAGGGTCCACCGCACTGAAACAGGATAAATAAGGGCTGGGGTTCCGCCGGGTCCTAAGGTCCACCGCACTGAGACAGGTTAAACTAGGGCTAGGGGTTCCGCTGGGTCCTAGGGTCCACCGCACTGAGACAGGTTAAATACGGGCTGGGGTTCCGCTGGGTCCTAATGTCAACCGTACTGAGGCAGGTTAAATAAGGGCTGGGGTTCCGCCGGGTCCTAGGGTCCACCGCACTGAGACAGGTTAACCAAGGGCTGGGGTTCCGCCGGTTAAACAAGGGCTGGGGTTCCGCCGGGTCCTTACGTCCACCGCACTGAGACAGGTTAAATAAGGGCTGGGGTTCCGCCGGGTCCTTACATCCACCGCACTGAGACAGGTTAAACAAGGGCTGGGGTTCCGCCGGGTCCTAATGTCCACCGCACTGAGACAGGTTAAATAAGGGTTGGGATTCCGCTGGTTCCTAAGGTCCACCGCACTGAGACAGGTTAAACAAGGGCTGGGGTTCCGCTGGGTCCTTACGTCCACCGCACTGAAACAGATTAAATAAGGGCTGGGGTTCTGCCGAGTCCTTACGTCCACCGCACTGAGACAGGTTAAACAAGGGCTGGGGTTCCGCTGGTTCCTAGGGTCTACCACACTGAGACAGGTTAAATACGGGCTGGGGTTCCGCTGGGTCCTTACGTCCACCGCACTGAGACAGGTTAAACAAGGGCTGGGGTTCCGCTGGGTCCTTACGTCCACCGCACTGAGACAGGTTAAATAAGGGCTGGGGTTCCGCTGGGTCCTTACGTCCACCGCATTGAGTCAGGTTAAACAAGGGCTGGGGTTCCGCTGGGTCCTTACGTCCACCGCACTGAAACAGATTAAATAAGGGCTGGGGTTCTGCCGAGTCCTTACGTCCACCGCACTGAGACAGGTTAAACAAGGGCTGGGGTTCCACTGGTTCCTAGGGTCTACCACACTGAGACAGGTTAAATAAGGGCTGGGGGTCCGCTGAGTCCTTACGTCCACCATACTGAGACAGGTTAAAGAAGGGCTGGGGTTCCGCCAGGTCCTTACGTCCACCACACTGAGACAGGTTAAATATGGGCTGGGGTTCCGCTGGGTCCTAGGGTCCACCGCACTGAGACAGGTGAAATAAGGGCTGGGGTTCCGCCGGTTAAACAAGGGCTGGGGTTCCGCCGGGTCCTTACGTCCACCGCACTGAGACAGGTTAAATAAGGGCTGGGGTTCCGCCGGGTCCTTACATCCACCGCACTGAGACAGGTTAAACAAGGGCTGGGGTTCCGCCGGGTCCTAATGTCCACCGCACTGAGACAGGTTAAATAAGGGTTGGGATTCCGCTGGTTCCTAAGGTCCACCGCACTGAGACAGGTTAAATAAGGGCTAGGGTTCCGCCGGGTCCTAATGTCCACCGCACTGAGGCAGGTTAAATAAGGGCTGGGGTTCCGCCGGGTCCTTACGTCCACCGCAGTGAGACAGGTTAATCAAGGGCTGGGGTTCCGCTGGGTCCTTACGTCCACCGCACTGAAACAGATTAAATAAGGGCTGGGGTTCCGCCGGGTCCTTACATCCACCGCACTGAGACAGGTTAAACAAGGGTTGGGGTTCCGCTGGGTCCTAATGTCCACCGCACTGAGACAGGTTAAATAAGGGCTGGGGTTCCGCTGAGTCCTAAGGTCCACTGCATTGAGACAGGTTAAATAAGGTCCGGGGTTCCGCTGAGTCCTAAGGTCCACTGCACTGAGACAGGTTAAACAAGGGCTGGGGTTCCGCTGGGTCCTAATGTCCACCGCACTGAGGCAGGTTAAATAAGGGCTGGGGTTCCGCCGGTTAAACAAGGGCTGGGGTTCCGCCGGGTCCTTACATCCACCGAACTGAGACAGGTTAAACAAGGGCTGGGGTTCCGCCGGGTCTCAAGGTACACCGCACTGAGACAGGTTAAATAAGGGCTGGGGTTCCGCCGGGTCTTTACATCCACCGCACTGAGACAGGTTAAACAAGGGCTGGGGTTCCGCCGGGTCTCAAGGTACACCGCACTCAGACAGGTTAAACAAGGGCTGGGGTTCCGCCGGGTCCTAATGTCCACTGCACTGAGACAGGTTAAATAAGGGCTGCGGTTCCGCTGGGTCCTAGGGTCCACCGCACTGAAACAGGATAAATAAGGGCTGGGGTTCCGCCGGGTCCTAAGGTCCACCGCACTGAGACAGGTTAAACTAGGGCTAGGGGTTCCGCTGGGTCCTAGGGTCCACCGCACTGAGACAGGTTAAATACGGGCTGGGGTTCCGCTGGGTCCTAATGTCAACCGTACTGAGGCAGGTTAAATAAGGGCTGGGGTTCCGCCGGGTCCTAGGGTCCACCGCACTGAGACAGGTTAACCAAGGGCTGGGGTTCCGCCGGTTAAACAAGGGCTGGGGTTCCGCCGGGTCCTTACGTCCACCGCACTGAGACAGGTTAAATAAGGGCTGGGGTTCCGCTGGGTACTAGGGTCCACCGCACTGAGACAGGTTAAATACGGGCTGGGGTTCCGCTGGGTCCTTACGTCCACCGCACTGAGACAGGTTAAACAAGGGCTGGGGTTCCGCTGGGTCCTTACGTCCACCGCACTGAGACAGGTTAAATAAGGGCTGGGGTTCCGCTGGGTCCTTACGTCCACCGCATTGAGTCAGGTTAAACAAGGGCTGGGGTTCCGCTGGGTCCTTACGTCCACCGCACTGAAACAGATTAAATAAGGGCTGGGGTTCTGCCGAGTCCTTACGTCCACCGCACTGAGACAGGTTAAACAAGGGCTGGGGTTCCGCCGGGTCCTAGGGTCCACCGCACTGAGACAGGTTAACCAAGGGCTGGGGTTCCGCCGGTTAAACAAGGGCTGGGGTTCCGCCGGGTCCTTACGTCCACCGCACTGAGACAGGTTAAATAAGGGCTGGGGTTCCGCCGGGTCCTTACATCCACCGCACTGAGACAGGTTAAACAAGGGCTGGGGTTCCGCCGGGTCCTAATGTCCACCGCACTGAGACAGGTTAAATAAGGGTTGGGATTCCGCTGGTTCCTAAGGTCCACCGCACTGAGACAGGTTAAACAAGGGCTGGGGTTCCGCTGGGTCCTTACGTCCACCGCACTGAAACAGATTAAATAAGGGCTGGGGTTCTGCCGAGTCCTTACGTCCACCGCACTGAGACAGGTTAAACAAGGGCTGGGGTTCCGCTGGTTCCTAGGGTCTACCACACTGAGACAGGTTAAATACGGGCTGGGGTTCCGCTGGGTCCTTACGTCCACCGCACTGAGACAGGTTAAACAAGGGCTGGGGTTCCGCTGGGTCCTTACGTCCACCGCACTGAGACAGGTTAAATAAGGGCTGGGGTTCCGCTGGGTCCTTACGTCCACCGCATTGAGTCAGGTTAAACAAGGGCTGGGGTTCCGCTGGGTCCTTACGTCCACCGCACTGAAACAGATTAAATAAGGGCTGGGGTTCTGCCGAGTCCTTACGTCCACCGCACTGAGACAGGTTAAACAAGGGCTGGGGTTCCACTGGTTCCTAGGGTCTACCACACTGAGACAGGTTAAATAAGGGCTGGGGGTCCGCTGAGTCCTTACGTCCACCATACTGAGACAGGTTAAAGAAGGGCTGGGGTTCCGCCAGGTCCTTACGTCCACCACACTGAGACAGGTTAAATATGGGCTGGGGTTCCGCTGGGTCCTAGGGTCCACCGCACTGAGACAGGTGAAATAAGGGCTGGGGTTCCGCTGAGTTCTGAGGTCCACTGCATTGAGACAGGTTAAATAAGGGCTGGGGTTCCGCTGGGTCCTAGGGTCCACCGCACTGAGACAGGTTAAACAAGGGCTGGGGTTCCGCTGAGTCCTAAGGTCCACCGCACTGAGACAGGTTAAATAAGGGCTGGGGATCCGCTGGGTCCTAGGGTCCACCGCACTGAGACAGGTTAAACAAGGGTTGGGGTTCAACTGGGTCCTAATGTCCACCGCACTGAGACAGGTTAAACAAGGGCTGGGGTTCCGCCGGGTCTCAAGGTACACCGCACTGAGACAGGTTAAATAAGGGCTGGGGTTCCGCCGGGTCTTTACATCCACCGCACTGAGACAGGTTAAACAAGGGCTGGGGTTCCGCCGGGTCTCAAGGTACACCGCACTCAGACAGGTTAAACAAGGGCTGGGGTTCCGCCGGGTCCTAATGTCCACTGCACTGAGACAGGTTAAATAAGGGCAGCGGTTCCGCTGGGTCCTAGGGTCCACCGCACTGAAACAGGATAAATAAGGGCTGGGGTTCCGCCGGGTCCTAAGGTCCACCGCACTGAGACAGGTTAAACTAGGGCTAGGGGTTCCGCTGGGTCCTAGGGTCCACCGCACTGAGACAGGTTAAATACGGGCTGGGGTTCCGCTGGGTCCTAATGTCAACCGTACTGAGGCAGGTTAAATAAGGGCTGGGGTTCCGCCGGGTCCTAGGGTCCACCGCACTGAGACAGGTTAACCAAGGGCTGGGGTTCCGCCGGTTAAACAAGGGCTGGGGTTCCGCCGGGTCCTTACGTCCACCGCACTGAGACAGGTTAAATAAGGGCTGGGGTTCCGCCGGGTCCTTACATCCACCGCACTGAGACAGGTTAAACAAGGGCTGGGGTTCCGCCGGGTCCTAATGTCCACCGCACTGAGACAGGTTAAATAAGGGTTGGGATTCCGCTGGTTCCTAAGGTCCACCGCACTGAGACAGGTTAAACAAGGGCTGGGGTTCCGCTGGGTCCTTACGTCCACCGCACTGAAACAGATTAAATAAGGGCTGGGGTTCTGCCGAGTCCTTACGTCCACCGCACTGAGACAGGTTAAACAAGGGCTGGGGTTCCGCTGGTTCCTAGGGTCTACCACACTGAGACAGGTTAAATACGGGCTGGGGTTCCGCTGGGTCCTTACGTCCACCGCACTGAGACAGGTTAAACAAGGGCTGGGGTTCCGCTGGGTCCTTACGTCCACCGCACTGAGACAGGTTAAATAAGGGCTGGGGTTCCGCTGGGTCCTTACGTCCACCGCATTGAGTCAGGTTAAACAAGGGCTGGGGTTCCGCTGGGTCCTTACGTCCACCGCACTGAAACAGATTAAATAAGGGCTGGGGTTCTGCCGAGTCCTTACGTCCACCGCACTGAGACAGGTTAAACAAGGGCTGGGGTTCCACTGGTTCCTAGGGTCTACCACACTGAGACAGGTTAAATAAGGGCTGGGGGTCCGCTGAGTCCTTACGTCCACCATACTGAGACAGGTTAAAGAAGGGCTGGGGTTCCGCCAGGTCCTTACGTCCACCACACTGAGACAGGTTAAATATGGGCTGGGGTTCCGCTGGGTCCTAGGGTCCACCGCACTGAGACAGGTGAAATAAGGGCTGGGGTTCCGCCGGTTAAACAAGGGCTGGGGTTCCGCCGGGTCCTTACGTCCACCGCACTGAGACAGGTTAAATAAGGGCTGGGGTTCCGCCGGGTCCTTACATCCACCGCACTGAGACAGGTTAAACAAGGGCTGGGGTTCCGCCGGGTCCTAATGTCCACCGCACTGAGACAGGTTAAATAAGGGTTGGGATTCCGCTGGTTCCTAAGGTCCACCGCACTGAGACAGGTTAAATAAGGGCTAGGGTTCCGCCGGGTCCTAATGTCCACCGCACTGAGGCAGGTTAAATAAGGGCTGGGGTTCCGCCGGGTCCTTACGTCCACCGCAGTGAGACAGGTTAATCAAGGGCTGGGGTTCCGCTGGGTCCTTACGTCCACCGCACTGAAACAGATTAAATAAGGGCTGGGGTTCCGCCGGGTCCTTACATCCACCGCACTGAGACAGGTTAAACAAGGGTTGGGGTTCCGCTGGGTCCTAATGTCCACCGCACTGAGACAGGTTAAATAAGGGCTGGGGTTCTGCCGAGTCCTTACGTCCACCGCACTGAGACAGGTTAAACAAGGGCTGGGGTTCCGCTGGTTCCTAGGGTCTACCACACTGAGACAGGTTAAATACGGGCTGGGGTTCCGCTGGGTCCTTACGTCCACCGCACTGAGACAGGTTAAACAAGGGCTGGGGTTCCGCTGGGTCCTTACGTCCACCGCACTGAGACAGGTTAAATAAGGGCTGGGGTTCCGCTGGGTCCTTACGTCCACCGCATTGAGTCAGGTTAAACAAGGGCTGGGGTTCCGCTGGGTCCTTACGTCCACCGCACTGAAACAGATTAAATAAGGGCTGGGGTTCTGCCGAGTCCTTACGTCCACCGCACTGAGACAGGTTAAACAAGGGCTGGGGTTCCACTGGTTCCTAGGGTCTACCACACTGAGACAGGTTAAATAAGGGCTGGGGGTCCGCTGAGTCCTTACGTCCACCATACTGAGACAGGTTAAAGAAGGGCTGGGGTTCCGCCAGGTCCTTACGTCCACCACACTGAGACAGGTTAAATATGGGCTGGGGTTCCGCTGGGTCCTAGGGTCCACCGCACTGAGACAGGTGAAATAAGGGCTGGGGTTCCGCTGAGTTCTGAGGTCCACTGCATTGAGACAGGTTAAATAAGGGCTGGGGTTCCGCTGAGTTCTGAGGTCCACTGCATTGAGACAGGTTAAATAAGGGCTGGGGTTCCGCTGGGTCCTAGGGTCCACCGCACTGAGACAGGTTAAACAAGGGCTGGGGTTCCGCTGAGTCCTAAGGTCCACCGCACTGAGACAGGTTAAATAAGGGCTGGGGATCCGCTGGGTCCTAGGGTCCACCGCACTGAGACAGGTTAAACAAGGGTTGGGGTTCAACTGGGTCCTAATGTCCACCGCACTGAGACAGGTTAAACAAGGGCTGGGGTTCCGCCGGGTCTCAAGGTACACCGCACTGAGACAGGTTAAATAAGGGCTGGGGTTCCGCCGGGTCTTTACATCCACCGCACTGAGACAGGTTAAACAAGGGCTGGGGTTCCGCCGGGTCTCAAGGTACACCGCACTCAGACAGGTTAAACAAGGGCTGGGGTTCCGCCGGGTCCTAATGTCCACTGCACTGAGACAGGTTAAATAAGGGCAGCGGTTCCGCTGGGTCCTAGGGTCCACCGCACTGAAACAGGATAAATAAGGGCTGGGGTTCCGCCGGGTCCTAAGGTCCACCGCACTGAGACAGGTTAAACTAGGGCTAGGGGTTCCGCTGGGTCCTAGGGTCCACCGCACTGAGACAGGTTAAATACGGGCTGGGGTTCCGCTGGGTCCTAATGTCAACCGTACTGAGGCAGGTTAAATAAGGGCTGGGGTTCCGCCGGGTCCTAGGGTCCACCGCACTGAGACAG
Organism: Hypanus sabinus; assembly: GCF_030144855.1. Classification (NCBI taxonomy): domain Eukaryota; kingdom Metazoa; phylum Chordata; class Chondrichthyes; order Myliobatiformes; family Dasyatidae; genus Hypanus; species Hypanus sabinus. The sequence goes on along the minus strand of NC_082736.1, from coordinate 23,821,886 downwards.
GTTAACCAAGGGCTGGGGTTCCGCCGGTTAAACAAGGGCTGGGGTTCCGCCGGGTCCTTACGTCCACCGCACTGAGACAGGTTAAATAAGGGCTGGGGTTCCGCCGGGTCCTTACATCCACCGCACTGAGACAGGTTAAACAAGGGCTGGGGTTCCGCCGGGTCCTAATGTCCACCGCACTGAGACAGGTTAAATAAGGGTTGGGATTCCGCTGGTTCCTAAGGTCCACCGCACTGAGACAGGTTAAACAAGGGCTGGGGTTCCGCTGGGTCCTTACGTCCACCGCACTGAAACAGATTAAATAAGGGCTGGGGTTCTGCCGAGTCCTTACGTCCACCGCACTGAGACAGGTTAAACAAGGGCTGGGGTTCCGCTGGTTCCTAGGGTCTACCACACTGAGACAGGTTAAATACGGGCTGGGGTTCCGCTGGGTCCTTACGTCCACCGCACTGAGACAGGTTAAACAAGGGCTGGGGTTCCGCTGGGTCCTTACGTCCACCGCACTGAGACAGGTTAAATAAGGGCTGGGGTTCCGCTGGGTCCTTACGTCCACCGCATTGAGTCAGGTTAAACAAGGGCTGGGGTTCCGCTGGGTCCTTACGTCCACCGCACTGAAACAGATTAAATAAGGGCTGGGGTTCTGCCGAGTCCTTACGTCCACCGCACTGAGACAGGTTAAACAAGGGCTGGGGTTCCACTGGTTCCTAGGGTCTACCACACTGAGACAGGTTAAATAAGGGCTGGGGGTCCGCTGAGTCCTTACGTCCACCATACTGAGACAGGTTAAAGAAGGGCTGGGGTTCCGCCAGGTCCTTACGTCCACCACACTGAGACAGGTTAAATATGGGCTGGGGTTCCGCTGGGTCCTAGGGTCCACCGCACTGAGACAGGTGAAATAAGGGCTGGGGTTCCGCCGGTTAAACAAGGGCTGGGGTTCCGCCGGGTCCTTACGTCCACCGCACTGAGACAGGTTAAATAAGGGCTGGGGTTCCGCCGGGTCCTTACATCCACCGCACTGAGACAGGTTAAACAAGGGCTGGGGTTCCGCCGGGTCCTAATGTCCACCGCACTGAGACAGGTTAAATAAGGGTTGGGATTCCGCTGGTTCCTAAGGTCCACCGCACTGAGACAGGTTAAATAAGGGCTAGGGTTCCGCCGGGTCCTAATGTCCACCGCACTGAGGCAGGTTAAATAAGGGCTGGGGTTCCGCCGGGTCCTTACGTCCACCGCAGTGAGACAGGTTAATCAAGGGCTGGGGTTCCGCTGGGTCCTTACGTCCACCGCACTGAAACAGATTAAATAAGGGCTGGGGTTCCGCCGGGTCCTTACATCCACCGCACTGAGACAGGTTAAACAAGGGTTGGGGTTCCGCTGGGTCCTAATGTCCACCGCACTGAGACAGGTTAAATAAGGGCTGGGGTTCCGCTGAGTCCTAAGGTCCACTGCATTGAGACAGGTTAAATAAGGTCCGGGGTTCCGCTGAGTCCTAAGGTCCACTGCACTGAGACAGGTTAAACAAGGGCTGGGGTTCCGCTGGGTCCTAATGTCCACCGCACTGAGGCAGGTTAAATAAGGGCTGGGGTTCCGCCGGTTAAACAAGGGCTGGGGTTCCGCCGGGTCCTTACATCCACCGAACTGAGACAGGTTAAACAAGGGCTGGGGTTCCGCCGGGTCTCAAGGTACACCGCACTGAGACAGGTTAAATAAGGGCTGGGGTTCCGCCGGGTCTTTACATCCACCGCACTGAGACAGGTTAAACAAGGGCTGGGGTTCCGCCGGGTCTCAAGGTACACCGCACTCAGACAGGTTAAACAAGGGCTGGGGTTCCGCCGGGTCCTAATGTCCACTGCACTGAGACAGGTTAAATAAGGGCTGCGGTTCCGCTGGGTCCTAGGGTCCACCGCACTGAAACAGGATAAATAAGGGCTGGGGTTCCGCCGGGTCCTAAGGTCCACCGCACTGAGACAGGTTAAACTAGGGCTAGGGGTTCCGCTGGGTCCTAGGGTCCACCGCACTGAGACAGGTTAAATACGGGCTGGGGTTCCGCTGGGTCCTAATGTCAACCGTACTGAGGCAGGTTAAATAAGGGCTGGGGTTCCGCCGGGTCCTAGGGTCCACCGCACTGAGACAGGTTAACCAAGGGCTGGGGTTCCGCCGGTTAAACAAGGGCTGGGGTTCCGCCGGGTCCTTACGTCCACCGCACTGAGACAGGTTAAATAAGGGCTGGGGTTCCGCCGGGTCCTTACATCCACCGCACTGAGACAGGTTAAACAAGGGCTGGGGTTCCGCCGGGTCCTAATGTCCACCGCACTGAGACAGGTTAAATAAGGGTTGGGATTCCGCTGGTTCCTAAGGTCCACCGCACTGAGACAGGTTAAACAAGGGCTGGGGTTCCGCTGGGTCCTTACGTCCACCGCACTGAAACAGATTAAATAAGGGCTGGGGTTCTGCCGAGTCCTTACGTCCACCGCACTGAGACAGGTTAAACAAGGGCTGGGGTTCCGCTGGTTCCTAGGGTCTACCACACTGAGACAGGTTAAATACGGGCTGGGGTTCCGCTGGGTCCTTACGTCCACCGCACTGAGACAGGTTAAACAAGGGCTGGGGTTCCGCTGGGTCCTTACGTCCACCGCACTGAGACAGGTTAAATAAGGGCTGGGGTTCCGCTGGGTCCTTACGTCCACCGCATTGAGTCAGGTTAAACAAGGGCTGGGGTTCCGCTGGGTCCTTACGTCCACCGCACTGAAACAGATTAAATAAGGGCTGGGGTTCTGCCGAGTCCTTACGTCCACCGCACTGAGACAGGTTAAACAAGGGCTGGGGTTCCACTGGTTCCTAGGGTCTACCACACTGAGACAGGTTAAATAAGGGCTGGGGGTCCGCTGAGTCCTTACGTCCACCATACTGAGACAGGTTAAAGAAGGGCTGGGGTTCCGCCAGGTCCTTACGTCCACCACACTGAGACAGGTTAAATATGGGCTGGGGTTCCGCTGGGTCCTAGGGTCCACCGCACTGAGACAGGTGAAATAAGGGCTGGGGTTCCGCCGGTTAAACAAGGGCTGGGGTTCCGCCGGGTCCTTACGTCCACCGCACTGAGACAGGTTAAATAAGGGCTGGGGTTCCGCCGGGTCCTTACATCCACCGCACTGAGACAGGTTAAACAAGGGTTGGGATTCCGCTGGTTCCTAAGGTCCACCGCACTGAGACAGGTTAAATAAGGGCTAGGGTTCCGCCGGGTCCTAATGTCCACCGCACTGAGGCAGGTTAAATAAGGGCTGGGGTTCCGCCGGGTCCTTACGTCCACCGCAGTGAGACAGGTTAATCAAGGGCTGGGGTTCCGCTGGGTCCTTACGTCCACCGCACTGAAACAGATTAAATAAGGGCTGGGGTTCCGCCGGGTCCTTACATCCACCGCACTGAGACAGGTTAAACAAGGGCTGGGGTTCCGCTGGTTCCTAATGTCCACCGCACTGAGACAGGTTAAATAAGGGCTGGGGTTCCGCTGAGTCCTAAGGTCCACTGCATTGAGACAGGTTAAATAAGGTCCGGGGTTCCGCTGAGTCCTAAGGTCCACTGCACTGAGACAGGTTAAACAAGGTCTGGGGTTCCGCTGAGTCCTGACGTCCACCGCACTGAGACAGGTTAAATAAAGGCTGGAGTTCCGCTGGGTCCTAGGGTCCACCGCATTGAGACAGGTTAAACAAGGGCTGGGGTTCCGCCTGGTCCTTACATCCACCGCACTGAGACAGGTTAAACAAGGGCTGGGATTCCGCCGGGTCCTTACGTCCACCGCACTGAGACAGGTTAAACAAGGGCTGGGGTTCCGCCGGGTCCTTACGTCCACCGCACTGAGACAGGTTAAACAAGGGCTGGGGTTCCGCTGGGTCCTAGGGTCCACCGCACTGAGACAGGTTAAATACGGGCTGGGGTTCCGCCGGTTAAACAAGGGCTGGGGTTCCGCCGGGTCCTAAGGTCCACCGCATTGAGACAGGTGAAACAAGGGCTGGGGTTCCGCCGGTTAAACAAGGGCTGGGGTTCCGCCGGGTCCTTACGTCCACCGCACTGAGACAGGTTAAACAAGGGCTGGGGTTCCGCCGGGTCCTAAGGTCCACCGCACTGAGACAGGTGAAATAAGGGCTGGGGTTCCACTGGGTCTAAGGTCCACCGCACTGAGACAGGTTAAACAAGAGCTAGGGGTTCCGCTGGGTCCTAGGGTCCACCGCACTGAGACAGGTTAAATACGGGCTGGGGTTCCGCTGGGTCCTAATGTCCACCGCACTGAGGCAGGTTAAATAAGGGCTTGGGTTCCGCAGGGTCCTAGGGTCTATAGCACTGAGACAGGTTAAAGAAGGGCTAGGGTTCCGCCAGGTCCTTACGTCCACCGCACTGAGACAGGTTAAATAAGGGCTGGGGGTCCGCCGAGTCCTTACGTCCACCGCACTGAGACAGGTTAAACAAGGGCTGGGGTTCCGCTGGGTCCTAATGTCCACCGCACTGAGACACGTTAAATAAGGGCTGGGGTTCCGCTGGGTCCTTACGTCCACCGCACTGAGACAGGTTAAATAAAGGCTGGGGTTCCGCTGGGTCCTTACGTCCACCGCATTGAGTCAGGTTAAACAAGGGCTGGGGTTCCGCCGGGTCCTTACATCCACCGCACTGAGACAGGTTAAACAAGGGCTAGGGGTTCCGCTGGGTCCTAGGTCCACCGCACTGAGACAGGTTAAATACGGGCTGGGGTTCCGCTGGGTCTTAAAGTCCACCGCACTGAGGCAGGTTAATAAGGGCTGGGGTTCCGCCGGGTCCTAGGGTCCACCGCACTGTGACAGGTTAAACAAGGGCTGGGGTTCCGCCGTGTCCTTACATCCACCGCACTGAGACAGGTTAAACAAGGGCTGGGGTTCCGCCGGGTCCTAATGTCCACCGCACTGAGACAGGTTAAATAAGGGCTGGGGTTCCGCCGGGTCCTTACGTCCACCGCACTGAGACAGGTTAAACAAGGGCTGGGGTTCCGCCGGGTCCTTACATCCACCGCACTGAGACAGGTTAAACAAGGGTTGGGGTTCCGCTGGGTCCTAATGTCCACCGCACTGAGACAGGTTAAATAAGGGCTGGGGTTCCGCTGAGTCCTAAGGTCCACTGCATTGAGACAGGTTAAATAAGGTCCGGGGTTCCGCTGAGTCCTAAGGTCCACTGCACTGAGACAGGTTAAACAAGGTCTGGGGTTCCGCTGAGTCCTGACGTCCACCGCACTGAGACAGGTTAAATAAAGGCTGGAGTTCCGCTGGGTCCTAGGGTCCACCACATTGAGACAGGTTAAACAAAGGGCTGGGGTTCCGCTGGTCCTTACGTCCACCGCACTGAGACAGGTTAAATAAAGGCTGGAGTTCCGCTGGGTCCTAGGGTCCACCGCACTGAGACAGGTTAAATAAGGGCTAGGGGTTCCGCTGGGTCCTAGGGTCCACCGCACTGTGACAGGTTAAATAAGGGCTAGGGGTTCTGCTGGGTCCTAGGGTCCACCGCACTGAGACAGGTTAAACAAGAGCTAGGGGTTCCGCTGGGTCCTAGGGTCCACCGCACTGAGACAGGTTAAATACGGGCTGGGGTTCCGTTGGGTCCTAATGTCCACCGCACTGAGGCAGGTTAAATAAGGGCTGGGGTTCCGCCGGTTAAACAAGGGCTGGGGTTCCGCCGGGTCCTTACATCCACCGGACTGAGACAGGTTAAACAAGGGCTGTTGTTCCGCCGGGTCCTAGGGTCCACCGCACTGAGACAGGTTAAAGAAGGGCTGGGGTTCCGCCAGGTCCTTACGTCCACCGCACTGAGACAGGTTAAACAAGGGTTGGGGTTCCGCTGGGTCCTAATGTCCACCGCATTGAGACAGGTTAAATAAGGGCTGGGGTTCCGCTGGGTCCTAGTGTGCACCGCACTGAGACAGGTTAAATAGGGGCTGCGGTTCCGCTGGGTCCTAGGGTCCACCGCACTGAGACAGGTGAAATAAGGGCTGGGGTTCCGCCGGTTAAACAAGGTCTGGGGTTCCGCCGGGTCCTTACGTCCACCGCACTGAGACAGGTTAAACAAGGGCTGGGGTTCCGCCGGGACCTTACGTCCACCGCACTGAGACAGGTTAAACTAGGGCTGGGGTTCCGCCGGGACCTTACGTCCACCGCACTGAGACAGGTTAAACAAGGGCTGGGGTTCCGCCGGGTCCTAATGTCCACCGCACTGAGACAGGTTAAATAAGGGCTGGGGTTCCGCCGGGTCCTAGGGTCCACCGCACTGAGACAGGTTAAATAAGGGTTGGGGTTCCGCTGGTTCCTAAGGTCCACCGCACTGAGACAGGTTAAATAAGGGTTGGGGTTCCGCCGGGTCCTTACGTCCACCGCACTGAGACAGGTTAAATAAGGGCTGGGGGTCCGCCGAGTCCTTACGTCCACCGCACTGAGACAGGTTAAACAAGGGCTGGGGTTCCGCTGGGTCCTAATGTCCACCGCACTGAGACACGTTAAATAAGGGCTGGGGTTCCGCTGGGTCCTTACGTCCACCGCACTGAGACAGGTTAAATAAAGGCTGGGGTTCCGCTGGGTCCTTACGTCCACCGCATTGAGTCAGGTTAAACAAGGGCTGGGGTTCCGCCAGGTCCTTACGTCCACCGCACTGAGACAGGTTAAACAAGGGCTAGGGGTTCCGCTGGGTCCTAGGTCCACCGCACTGAGACAGGTTAAATACGGGCTGGGGTTCCGCTGGGTCTTAAAGTCCACCGCACTGAGGCAGGTTAAATAAGGGCTGGGGTTCCGCCGGGTCCTAGGGTCCACCGCACTGTGACAGGTTAAACAAGGGCTGGGGTTCCGCCGTGTCCTTACATCCACCGCACTGAGACAGGTTAAACAAGGGCTGGGGTTCCGCCGGGTCCTAATGTCCACCGCACTAAGACAGATTAAATAAGGGCTGGGGTTCTGCCGAGTCCTTACGTCCACCGCACTGAGACAGGTTAAACAAGGGCTGGGGTTCCGCCGGGTCCTTACATCCACCGCACTGAGACAGGTTAAACAAGGGTTGGGGTTCCGCTGGGTCCTAATGTCCACCGCACTGAGACAGGTTTAATAAGGTCCGGGGTTCCGCTGAGTCCTAAGGTCCACTGCACTGAGACAGGTTAAACAAGGTCTGGGGTTCCGCTGAGTCCTGACGTCCACCGCACTGAGACAGGTTAAATAAAGGCTGGAGTTCCGCTGGGTCCTAGGGTCCACCGCATTGAGACAGGTTAAACAAGGGCTGGGGTTCCGCCTGGTCCTTACATCCACCGCACTGAGACAGGTTAAACAAGGGCTGGGATTCCGCCGGGTCCTTACGTCCACCGCACTGAGACAGGTTAAACAAGGGCTGGGGTTCCGCCGGGTCCTTATGTCCACCGCAATGAGACAGGTTAAACAAGGGCTGGGGTTCCGCTGGGTCCTAGGGTCCACCGCACTGAGACAGGTTAAATACGGGCTGGGGTTCCGCCGGTTAAACAAGGGCTGGGGTTCCGCCGGGTCCTAAGGTCCACCGCATTGAGACAGGTGAAACAAGGGCTGGGGTTCCGCCGGTTAAACAAGGGCTGGGGTTCCGCCGGGTCCTAAGGTCCACCGCACTGAGACAGGTGAAATAAGGGCTGGGGTTCCACTGGGTCTAAGGTCCACCGCACTGAGACAGGTTAAACAAGAGCTAGGGGTTCCGCTGGGTCCTAGGGTCCACCGCACTGAGACAGGTTAAATACGGGCTGGGGTTCCGCTGGGTCCTAATGTCCACCGCACTGAGGCAGGTTAAATAAGGGCTTGGGTTCCGCAGGGTCCTAGGGTCTATAGCACTGAGACAGGTTAAAGAAGGGCTGGGGTTCCGCCAGGTCCTTACGTCCACCGCACTGAGACAGGTTAAATAAGGGCTGGGGGTCCGCCGAGTCCTTACGTCCACCGCACTGAGACAGGTTAAACAAGGGCTGGGGTTCCGCTGGGTCCTAATGTCCACCGCACTGAGACACGTTAAATAAGGGCTGGGGTTCCGCCGGGTCCTTACATCCACCGCACTGAGACAGGTTAAACAAGGGTTGGGGTTCCGCTGGGTCCTAATGTCCACCGCACTGAGACAGGTTAAATAAGGGCTGGGGTTCCGCTGAGTCCTAAGGTCCACTGCATTGAGACAGGTTAAATAAGGTCCGGGGTTCCGCTGAGTCCTAAGGTCCACTGCACTGAGACAGGTTAAACAAGGTCTGGGGTTCCGCTGAGTCCTGACGTCCACCGCACTGAGACAGGTTAAATAAAGGCTGGAGTTCCGCTGGGTCCTAGGGTCCACCGCATTGAGACAGGTTAAACAAGGGCTGGGGTTCCGCTGGTCCTTACGTCCACCGCACTGAGACAGGTTAAATAAAGGCTGGAGTTCCGCTGGGTCCTAGGGTCCACCGCACTGAGACAGGTTAAATAAGGGCTAGGGGTTCCGCTGGGTCCTAGGGTCCACCGCACTGTGACAGGTTAAATAAGGGCTAGGGGTTCCGCTGGGTCCTAGGGTCCACCGCACTGAGACAGGTTAAACAAGAGCTAGGGGTTCCGCTGCGTCCTAGGGTCCACCGCACTGAGACAGGTTAAATACGGGCTGGGGTTCCGTTGGGTCCTAATGTCCACCGCACTGAGGCAGGTTAAATAAGGGCTGGGGTTCCGCCGGTTAAACAAGGGCTGGGGTTCCGCCGGGTCCTTACATCCACCGGACTGAGACAGGTTAAACAAGGGCTATTGTTCCGCCGGGTCCTAGGGTCCACCGCACTGAGACAGGTTAAAGAAGGGCTGGGGTTCCGCCAGGTCCTTACGTCCACCGCACTGAGACAGGTTAAATAAGGGCTGGGGTTCCGCTGGGTCCTAATGTCCACTGCATTGAGACTGGTTAAACAAGGGCTGGGGTTCCGCTGAGTCCTAAGGTCCACCGCATTGAGACAGGTTAAATAAGGGCTGGGGTTCCGCTGGGTCCTAGTGTCCACCGCACTGAGACAGGTTAAATAGGGGCTGCGGTTCCGCTGGGTCCTAGGGTCCACCGCACTGAGACAGTATACATAAGGGCTGGGGTTCCGCCGGGTCCTAAGGTCCACCGCACTGAGACAGGTGAAACAAGGGCTGGGGTTCCGCCGGTTAAACAAGGTCTGGGGTTCCGCCGGGTCCTTACGTCCACCGCACTGAGACAGGTTAAACAAGGGCTGGGGTTCCGCCGGGACCTTACGTCCACCGCACTGAGACAGGTTAAACTAGGGCTGGGGTTCCGCCGGGACCTTACGTCCACCGCACTGAGACAGGTTAAACAAGGGCTGGGGTTCCGCCGGGTCCTTACGTCCACCGCACTGAGACAGGTTAAACAAGGGCTGGGGTTCCGCCGGGTCCTTACGTCCACCGCACTGAGACAGGTTAAACAAGGGCTGGGGTTCCGCCGGGACCTTACGTCCACCGCACTGAGACAGGTTAAACTAGGGCTGGGGTTCCGCCGGGACCTTACGTCCACCGCACTGAGACAGGTTAAACAAGGGCTGGGGTTCCGCCGGGTCCTAATGTCCACCGCACTGAGACAGGTTAAATAAGGGCTGGGGTTCCGCCGGGTTCTAGGGTCCACCGCACTGAGACAGGTTAAATAAGGGTTGGGGTTCCGCTGGTTCCTAAGGTCCACCGCACTGAGACAGGTTAAATAAGGGTTGGGGTTCCGCCGGGTCCTTACGTCCACCGCACTGAGACAGGTTAAATAAGGGCTGGGGGTCCGCCGAGTCCTTACGTCCACCGCACTGAGACAGGTTAAACAAGGGCTGGGGTTCCGCTGGGTCCTAATGTCCACCGCACTGAGACACGTTAAATAAGGGCTGGGGTTCCGCTGGGTCCTTACGTCCACCGCACTGAGACAGGTTAAATAAAGGCTGGGGTTCCGCTGGGTCCTTACGTCCACCGCATTGAGTCAGGTTAAACAAGGGCTGGGGTTCCGCCAGGTCCTTACGTCCACCGCACTGAGACAGGTTAAACAAGGGCTAGGGGTTCCGCTGGGTCCTAGGTCCACCGCACTGAGACAGGTTAAATACGGGCTGGGGTTCCGCTGGGTCTTAAAGTCCACCGCACTGAGGCAGGTTAAATAAGGGCTGGGGTTCCGCCGGGTCCTAGGGTCCACCGCACTGTGACAGGTTAAACAAGGGCTGGGGTTCCGCCGTGTCCTTACATCCACCGCACTGAGACAGGTTAAACAAGGGCTGGGGTTCCGCCGGGTCCTAATGTCCACCGCACTAAGACAGATTAAATAAGGGCTGGGGTTCTGCCGAGTCTTTACGTCCACCGCACTGAGACAGGTTAAACAAGGGCTGGGGTTCCGCCGGGTCCTTACATCCACCGCACTGAGACAGGTTAAACAAGGGTTGGGGTTCCGCTGGGTCCTAATGTCCACCGCACTGAGACAGGTTAAATAAGGGCTGGGGTTCCGCTGAGTCCTAAGGTCCACTGCATTGAGACAGGCTAAATAAGGTCCGGGGTTCCGCTGAGTCCTAAGGTCCACTGCACTGAGACAGGTTAAACAAGGGCTGGGGTTCCGCTGGGTCCTAATGTCCACCGCACTGAGGCAGGTTAAATAAGGGCTGGGGTTCCGCCGGTTAAACAAGGGCTGGGGTTCCGCCGGGTCCTTACATCCACCGAACTGAGACAGGTTAAACAAGGGCTGGGGTTCCGCTGGGTCCTAGGGTCTATAGCACTGAGACAGGTTAAAGAAGGGCTGGGGTTCCGCCAGGTCCTTAGTTCCACCGCACTGAGACAGGTTAAACAAGGGTTGTGGTTCCGCTGGGTCCTAATGTCCACCGCACTGAGACAGGTTAAATAAGGGCTGGGGTTCCGCTGGGTCCTAGTGTCCACCGCACTGAGACAGATTAAATAAGGGCTGGGGTTCTGCCGAGTCCTTACGTCCACCGCACTGAGACAGGTTAAACAAGGGCTGGGGTTCCACTGGTTCCTAGGGTCTACCACACTGAGACAGGTTAAATAAGGGCTGGGGGTCCGCTGAGTCCTTACGTCCACCATACTGAGACAGGTTAAAGAAGGGCTGGGGTTCCGCCAGGTCCTTACGTCCACCACACTGAGACAGGTTAAATATGGGCTGGGGTTCCGCTGGGTCCTAGGGTCCACCGCACTGAGACAGGTGAAATAAGGGCTGGGGTTCCGCCGGTTAAACAAGGGCTGGGGTTCCGCCGGGTCCTTACGTCCACCGCACTGAGACAGGTTAAATAAGGGCTGGGGTTCCGCCGGGTCCTTACATCCACCGCACTGAGACAGGTTAAACAAGGGTTGGGATTCCGCTGGTTCCTAAGGTCCACCGCACTGAGACAGGTTAAATAAGGGCTAGGGTTCCGCCGGGTCCTAATGTCCACCGCACTGAGGCAGGTTAAATAAGGGCTGGGGTTCCGCCGGGTCCTTACGTCCACCGCAGTGAGACAGGTTAATCAAGGGCTGGGGTTCCGCTGGGTCCTTACGTCCACCGCACTGAAACAGATTAAATAAGGGCTGGGGTTCCGCCGGGTCCTTACATCCACCGCACTGAGACAGGTTAAACAAGGGTTGGGGTTCCGCTGGGTCCTAATGTCCACCGCACTGAGACAGGTTAAATAAGGGCTGGGGTTCCGCTGAGTCCTAAGGTCCACTGCATTGAGACAGGTTAAATAAGGTCCGGGGTTCCGCTGAGTCCTAAGGTCCACTGCACTGAGACAGGTTAAACAAGGTCTGGGGTTCCGCTGAGTCCTGACGTCCACCGCACTGAGACAGGTTAAATAAAGGCTGGAGTTCCGCTGGGTCCTAGGGTCCACCGCATTGAGACAGGTTAAACAAGGGCTGGGGTTCCGCCTGGTCCTTACATCCACCGCACTGAGACAGGTTAAACAAGGGCTGGGATTCCGCCGGGTCCTTACGTCCACCGCACTGAGACAGGTTAAACAAGGGCTGGGGTTCCGCCGGGTCCTTACGTCCACCGCACTGAGACAGGTTAAACAAGGGCTGGGGTTCCGCTGGGTCCTAGGGTCCACCGCACTGAGACAGGTTAAATACGGGCTGGGGTTCCGCCGGTTAAACAAGGGCTGGGGTTCCGCCGGGTCCTAAGGTCCACCGCATTGAGACAGGTGAAACAAGGGCTGGGGTTCCGCCGGTTAAACAAGGGCTGGGGTTCCGCCGGGTCCTTACGTCCACCGCACTGAGACAGGTTAAACAAGGGCTGGGGTTCCGCCGGGTCCTAAGGTCCACCGCACTGAGACAGGTGAAATAAGGGCTGGGGTTCCACTGGGTCTAAGGTCCACCGCACTGAGACAGGTTAAACAAGAGCTAGGGGTTCCGCTGGGTCCTAGGGTCCACCGCACTGAGACAGGTTAAATACGGGCTGGGGTTCCGCTGGGTCCTAATGTCCACCGCACTGAGGCAGGTTAAATAAGGGCTTGGGTTCCGCAGGGTCCTAGGGTCTATAGCACTGAGACAGGTTAAAGAAGGGCTAGGGTTCCGCCAGGTCCTTACGTCCACCGCACTGAGACAGGTTAAATAAGGGCTGGGGGTCCGCCGAGTCCTTACGTCCACCGCACTGAGACAGGTTAAACAAGGGCTGGGGTTCCGCTGGGTCCTAATGTCCACCGCACTGAGACACGTTAAATAAGGGCTGGGGTTCCGCTGGGTCCTTACGTCCACCGCACTGAGACAGGTTAAATAAAGGCTGGGGTTCCGCTGGGTCCTTACGTCCACCGCATTGAGTCAGGTTAAACAAGGGCTGGGGTTCCGCCGGGTCCTTACATCCACCGCACTGAGACAGGTTAAACAAGGGCTGGGGTTCCGCTGGGTCCTAATATCCACCGCACTGAGACAGGTTAAACAAGGGCTAGGGGTTCCGCTGGGTCCTAGGTCCACCGCACTGAGACAGGTTAAATACGGGCTGGGGTTCCGCTGGGTCTTAAAGTCCACCGCACTGAGGCAGGTTAATAAGGGCTGGGGTTCCGCCGGGTCCTAGGGTCCACCGCACTGTGACAGGTTAAACAAGGGCTGGGGTTCCGCCGTGTCCTTACATCCACCGCACTGAGACAGGTTAAACAAGGGCTGGGGTTCCGCCGGGTCCTAATGTCCACCGCACTGAGACAGGTTAAATAAGGGCTGGGGTTCCGCCGGGTCCTTACGTCCACCGCACTGAGACAGGTTAAACAAGGGCTGGGGTTCCGCCGGGTCCTTACATCCACCGCACTGAGACAGGTTAAACAAGGGTTGGGGTTCCGCTGGGTCCTAATGTCCACCGCACTGAGACAGGTTAAATAAGGGCTGGGGTTCCGCTGAGTCCTAAGGTCCACTGCATTGAGACAGGTTAAATAAGGTCCGGGGTTCCGCTGAGTCCTAAGGTCCACTGCACTGAGACAGGTTAAACAAGGTCTGGGGTTCCGCTGAGTCCTGACGTCCACCGCACTGAGACAGGTTAAATAAAGGCTGGAGTTCCGCTGGGTCCTAATGTCCACTGCATTGAGACTGGTTAAACAAAGGGCTGGGGTTCCGCTGGTCCTTACGTCCACCGCACTGAGACAGGTTAAATAAAGGCTGGAGTTCCGCTGGGTCCTAGGGTCCACCGCACTGAGACAGGTTAAATAAGGGCTAGGGGTTCCGCTGGGTCCTAGGGTCCACCGCACTGTGACAGGTTAAATAAGGGCTAGGGGTTCCGCTGGGTCCTAGGGTCCACCGCACTGAGACAGGTTAAACAAGAGCTAGGGGTTCCGCTGGGTCCTAGGGTCCACCGCACTGAGACAGGTTAAATACGGGCTGGGGTTCCGTTGGGTCCTAATGTCCACCGCACTGAGGCAGGTTAAACAAGAGCTAGGGGTTCCGCTGGGTCCTAGGGTCCACCGCACTGAGACAGGTTAAATAAGGGCTGGGGTTCCGCCGGTTAAACAAGGGCTGGGGTTCCGCCGGGTCCTTACATCCACCGGACTGAGACAGGTTAAACAAGGGCTGTTGTTCCGCCGGGTCCTAGGGTCCACCGCACTGAGACAGGTTAAAGAAGGGCTGGGGTTCCGCCAGGTCCTTACGTCCACCGCACTGAGACAGGTTAAACAAGGGTTGGGGTTCCGCTGGGTCCTAATGTCCACCGCATTGAGACAGGTTAAATAAGGGCTGGGGTTCCGCTGGGTCCTAGTGTGCACCGCACTGAGACAGGTTAAATAGGGGCTGCGGTTCCGCTGGGTCCTAGGGTCCACCGCACTGAGACAGTATACATAAGGGCTGGGGTTCCGCCGGGTCCTAAGGTCCACCGCACTGAGACAGGTGAAACAAGGGCTGGGGTTCCGCCGGTTAAACAAGGTCTGGGGTTCCGCCGGGTCCTTACGTCCACCGCACTGAGACAGGTTAAACAAGGGCTGGGGTTCCGCCGGGACCTTACGTCCACCGCACTGAGACAGGTTAAACTAGGGCTGGGGTTCCGCCGGGACCTTACGTCCACCGCACTGAGACAGGTTAAACAAGGGCTGGGGTTCCGCCGGGTCCTAATGTCCACCGCACTGAGACAGGTTAAATAAGGGCTGGGGTTCCGCCGGGTCCTAGGGTCCACCGCACTGAGACAGGTTAAATAAGGGTTGGGGTTCCGCTGGTTCCTAAGGTCCACCGCACTGAGACAGGTTAAATAAGGGTTGGGGTTCCGCCGGGTCCTTACGTCCACCGCACTGAGACAGGTTAAATAAGGGCTGGGGGTCCGCCGAGTCCTTACGTCCACCGCACTGAGACAGGTTAAACAAGGGCTGGGGTTCCGCTGGGTCCTAATGTCCACCGCACTGAGACACGTTAAATAAGGGCTGGGGTTCCGCTGGGTCCTTACGTCCACCGCACTGAGACAGGTTAAATAAAGGCTGGGGTTCCGCTGGGTCCTTACGTCCACCGCATTGAGTCAGGTTAAACAAGGGCTGGGGTTCCGCCAGGTCCTTACGTCCACCGCACTGAGACAGGTTAAACAAGGGCTAGGGGTTCCGCTGGGTCCTAGGTCCACCGCACTGAGACAGGTTAAATACGGGCTGGGGTTCCGCTGGGTCTTAAAGTCCACCGCACTGAGGCAGGTTAAATAAGGGCTGGGGTTCCGCCGGGTCCTAGGGTCCACCGCACTGTGACAGGTTAAACAAGGGCTGGGGTTCCGCCGTGTCCTTACATCCACCGCACTGAGACAGGTTAAACAAGGGCTGGGGTTCCGCCGGGTCCTAATGTCCACCGCACTAAGACAGATTAAATAAGGGCTGGGGTTCTGCCGAGTCCTTACGTCCACCGCACTGAGACAGGTTAAACAAGGGCTGGGGTTCCGCCGGGTCCTTACATCCACCGCACTGAGACAGGTTAAACAAGGGTTGGGGTTCCGCTGGGTCCTAATGTCCACCGCACTGAGACAGGTTTAATAAGGTCCGGGGTTCCGCTGAGTCCTAAGGTCCACTGCACTGAGACAGGTTAAACAAGGTCTGGGGTTCCGCTGAGTCCTGACGTCCACCGCACTGAGACAGGTTAAATAAAGGCTGGAGTTCCGCTGGGTCCTAGGGTCCACCGCATTGAGACAGGTTAAACAAGGGCTGGGGTTCCGCCTGGTCCTTACATCCACCGCACTGAGACAGGTTAAACAAGGGCTGGGATTCCGCCGGGTCCTTACGTCCACCGCACTGAGACAGGTTAAACAAGGGCTGGGGTTCCGCCGGGTCCTTATGTCCACCGCAATGAGACAGGTTAAACAAGGGCTGGGGTTCCGCTGGGTCCTAGGGTCCACCGCACTGAGACAGGTTAAATACGGGCTGGGGTTCCGCCGGTTAAACAAGGGCTGGGGTTCCGCCGGGTCCTAAGGTCCACCGCATTGAGACAGGTGAAACAAGGGCTGGGGTTCCGCCGGTTAAACAAGGGCTGGGGTTCCGCCGGGTCCTAAGGTCCACCGCACTGAGACAGGTGAAATAAGGGCTGGGGTTCCACTGGGTCTAAGGTCCACCGCACTGAGACAGGTTAAACAAGAGCTAGGGGTTCCGCTGGGTCCTAGGGTCCACCGCACTGAGACAGGTTAAATACGGGCTGGGGTTCCGCTGGGTCCTAATGTCCACCGCACTGAGGCAGGTTAAATAAGGGCTTGGGTTCCGCAGGGTCCTAGGGTCTATAGCACTGAGACAGGTTAAAGAAGGGCTGGGGTTCCGCCAGGTCCTTACGTCCACCGCACTGAGACAGGTTAAATAAGGGCTGGGGGTCCGCCGAGTCCTTACGTCCACCGCACTGAGACAGGTTAAACAAGGGCTGGGGTTCCGCTGGGTCCTAATGTCCACCGCACTGAGACACGTTAAATAAGGGCTGGGGTTCCGCCGGGTCCTTACATCCACCGCACTGAGACAGGTTAAACAAGGGTTGGGGTTCCGCTGGGTCCTAATGTCCACCGCACTGAGACAGGTTAAATAAGGGCTGGGGTTCCGCTGAGTCCTAAGGTCCACTGCATTGAGACAGGTTAAATAAGGTCCGGGGTTCCGCTGAGTCCTAAGGTCCACTGCACTGAGACAGGTTAAACAAGGTCTGGGGTTCCGCTGAGTCCTGACGTCCACCGCACTGAGACAGGTTAAATAAAGGCTGGAGTTCCGCTGGGTCCTAGGGTCCACCGCATTGAGACAGGTTAAACAAGGGCTGGGGTTCCGCTGGTCCTTACGTCCACCGCACTGAGACAGGTTAAATAAAGGCTGGAGTTCCGCTGGGTCCTAGGGTCCACCGCACTGAGACAGGTTAAATAAGGGCTAGGGGTTCCGCTGGGTCCTAGGGTCCACCGCACTGTGACAGGTTAAATAAGGGCTAGGGGTTCCGCTGGGTCCTAGGGTCCACCGCACTGAGACAGGTTAAACAAGAGCTAGGGGTTCCGCTGCGTCCTAGGGTCCACCGCACTGAGACAGGTTAAATACGGGCTGGGGTTCCGTTGGGTCCTAATGTCCACCGCACTGAGGCAGGTTAAATAAGGGCTGGGGTTCCGCCGGTTAAACAAGGGCTGGGGTTCCGCCGGGTCCTTACATCCACCGGACTGAGACAGGTTAAACAAGGGCTATTGTTCCGCCGGGTCCTAGGGTCCACCGCACTGAGACAGGTTAAAGAAGGGCTGGGGTTCCGCCAGGTCCTTACGTCCACCGCACTGAGACAGGTTAAATAAGGGCTGGGGTTCCGCTGGGTCCTAATGTCCACTGCATTGAGACTGGTTAAACAAGGGCTGGGGTTCCGCTGAGTCCTAAGGTCCACCGCATTGAGACAGGTTAAATAAGGGCTGGGGTTCCGCTGGGTCCTAGTGTCCACCGCACTGAGACAGGTTAAATAGGGGCTGCGGTTCCGCTGGGTCCTAAGGTCCACCGCACTGAGACAGGTGAAACAAGGGCTGGGGTTCCGCCGGTTAAACAAGGTCTGGGGTTCCGCCGGGTCCTTACGTCCACCGCACTGAGACAGGTTAAACAAGGGCTGGGGTTCCGCCGGGACCTTACGTCCACCGCACTGAGACAGGTTAAACTAGGGCTGGGGTTCCGCCGGGACCTTACGTCCACCGCACTGAGACAGGTTAAACAAGGGCTGGGGTTCCGCCGGGTCCTTACGTCCACCGCACTGAGACAGGTTAAACAAGGGCTGGGGTTCCGCCGGGTCCTTACGTCCACCGCACTGAGACAGGTTAAACAAGGGCTGGGGTTCCGCCGGGACCTTACGTCCACCGCACTGAGACAGGTTAAACTAGGGCTGGGGTTCCGCCGGGACCTTACGTCCACCGCACTGAGACAGGTTAAACAAGGGCTGGGGTTCCGCCGGGTCCTAATGTCCACCGCACTGAGACAGGTTAAATAAGGGCTGGGGTTCCGCCGGGTCCTAGGGTCCACCGCACTGAGACAGGTTAAATAAGGGTTGGGGTTCCGCTGGTTCCTAAGGTCCACCGCACTGAGACAGGTTAAATAAGGGTTGGGGTTCCGCCGGGTCCTTACGTCCACCGCACTGAGACAGGTTAAATAAGGGCTGGGGGTCCGCCGAGTCCTTACGTCCACCGCACTGAGACAGGTTAAACAAGGGCTGGGGTTCCGCTGGGTCCTAATGTCCACCGCACTGAGACACGTTAAATAAGGGCTGGGGTTCCGCTGGGTCCTTACGTCCACCGCACTGAGACAGGTTAAATAAAGGCTGGGGTTCCGCTGGGTCCTTACGTCCACCGCATTGAGTCAGGTTAAACAAGGGCTGGGGTTCCGCCAGGTCCTTACGTCCACCGCACTGAGACAGGTTAAACAAGGGCTAGGGGTTCCGCTGGGTCCTAGGTCCACCGCACTGAGACAGGTTAAATACGGGCTGGGGTTCCGCTGGGTCTTAAAGTCCACCGCACTGAGGCAGGTTAAATAAGGGCTGGGGTTCCGCCGGGTCCTAGGGTCCACCGCACTGTGACAGGTTAAACAAGGGCTGGGGTTCCGCCGTGTCCTTACATCCACCGCACTGAGACAGGTTAAACAAGGGCTGGGGTTCCGCCGGGTCCTAATGTCCACCGCACTAAGACAGATTAAATAAGGGCTGGGGTTCTGCCGAGTCTTTACGTCCACCGCACTGAGACAGGTTAAACAAGGGCTGGGGTTCCGCCGGGTCCTTACATCCACCGCACTGAGACAGGTTAAACAAGGGTTGGGGTTCCGCTGGGTCCTAATGTCCACCGCACTGAGACAGGTTAAATAAGGGCTGGGGTTCCGCTGAGTCCTAAGGTCCACTGCATTGAGACAGGTTAAATAAGGTCCGGGGTTCCGCTGAGTCCTAAGGTCCACTGCACTGAGACAGGTTAAACAAGGGCTGGGGTTCCGCTGGGTCCTAATGTCCACCGCACTGAGGCAGGTTAAATAAGGGCTGGGGTTCCGCCGGTTAAACAAGGGCTGGGGTTCCGCCGGGTCCTTACATCCACCGAACTGAGACAGGTTAAACAAGGGCTGGGGTTCCGCTGGGTCCTAGGGTCTATAGCACTGAGACAGGTTAAAGAAGGGCTGGGGTTCCGCCAGGTCCTTAGTTCCACCGCACTGAGACAGGTTAAACAAGGGTTGTGGTTCCGCTGGGTCCTAATGTCCACCGCACTGAGACAGGTTAAATAAGGGCTGGGGTTCCGCTGGGTCCTAGTGTCCACCGCACTGAGACAGGTTAAATAAGGGCTGGGGTTCCGCTGAGTTCTGAGGTCCACTGCATTGAGACTGGTTAAACAAGGGCTGGGGTTCCGCTGAGTCCTAAGGTCCACCGCATTGAGACAGGTTAAATAAGGGCTGGGGTTCCGCTGGGTCCTAGTGTCCACCGCACTGAGACAGGTTAAATAAGGGCTGCGATTCCGCTGGGTCCTAGGGTCCACCGCACTGAGACAGGTGAAACAAGGGCTGGGGTTCCGCCGGTTAAACAAGGGCTGGGGTTCCGCCTGGTCCTTACATCCAACGCACTGAGACAGGTTAAACAAGGGCTGGGATTCCGCCGGGTCCTTACGTCCACCGCACTGAGACAGGTTAAACAAGGGCTGGGGTTCCGCCGGGTCCTTACGTCCACCGCACTGAGACAGGTTAAACAAGGGCTGGGGTTCCGCTGGGTCCTAGGGTCCACCGCACTGAGACAGGTTAAATACGGGCTGGGGTTCCGCCGGTTAAACAAGGGCTGGGGTTCCGCCGGGTCCTAAGGTCCACCGCATTGAGACAGGTGAAACAAGGGCTGGGGTTCCGCCGGTTAAACAAGGGCTGGGGTTCCGCCGGGTCCTTACGTCCACCGCACTGAGACAGGTTAAACAAGAGCTAGGGGTTCCGCTGGGTCCTAGGGTCCACCGCACTGAGACAGGTTAAATACGGGCTGGGGTTCCGCTGGGTCCTAATGTCCACCGCACTGAGGCAGGTTAAATAAGGGCTTGGGTTCCGCAGGGTCCTAGGGTCTATAGCACTGAGACAGGTTAAAGAAGGGCTGGGGTTCCGCCAGGTCCTTACGTCCACCGCACTGAGACAGGTTAAATAAGGGCTGGGGGTCCGCCGAGTCCTTACGTCCACCGCACTGAGACAGGTTAAACAAGGGCTGGGGTTCCGCTGGGTCCTAATGTCCACCGCACTGAGACAGGTTAAATAAAGGCTGGGGTTCCGCTGGGTCCTTACGTCCACCGCATTGAGTCAGGTTAAACAAGGGCTGGGGTTCCGCCAGGTCCTTACGTCCACCGCACTGAGACAGGTTAAACAAGGGCTAGGGGTTCCGCTGGGTCCTAGGTCCACCGCACTGAGACAGGTTAAATACGGGCTGGGGTTCCGCTGGGTCTTAAAGTCCACCGCACTGAGGCAGGTTAAATAAGGGCTGGGGTTCCGCCGGGTCCTAGGGTCCACCGCACTGTGACAGGTTAAACAAGGGCTGGGGTTCCGCCGTGTCCTTACATCCACCGCACTGAGACAGGTTAAACAAGGGCTGGGGTTCCGCCGGGTCCTAATGTCCACCGCACTGAGACAGGTTAAATAAGGGCTGGGGTTTCGCCGGGTCCTTACGTCCACCGCACTGAGACAGGTTAAACAAGGGCTGGGGTTCCGCCGGGTCCTTACATCCACCGCACTGAGACAGGTTAAACAAGGGTTGGGGTTCCGCTGGGTCCTAATGTCCACCGCACTGAGACAGGTTAAATAAGGGCTGGGGTTCCGCTGAGTCCTAAGGTCCACTGCATTGAGACAGGTTAAATAAGGTCCGGGGTTCCGCTGAGTCCTAAGGTCCACTGCACTGAGACAGGTTAAACAAGGTCTGGGGTTCCGCTGAGTCCTGACGTCCACCGCACTGAGACAGGTTAAATAAAGGCTGGAGTTCCGCTGGGTCCTAGGGTCCACCGCATTGAGACAGGTTAAACAAGGGCTGGGGTTCCGCTGGTCCTTACGTCCACCGCACTGAGACAGGTTAAATAAAGGCTGGAGTTCCGCTGGGTCCTAGGGTCCACCGCACTGAGACAGGTTAAATAAGGGCTAGGGGTTCCGCTGGGTCCTAGGGTCCACCGCACTGTGACAGGTTAAATAAGGGCTAGGGGTTCCGCTGGGTCCTAGGGTCCACCGCACTGAGACAGGTTAAACAAGAGCTAGGGGTTCCGCTGGGTCCTAGGGTCCACCGCACTGAGACAGGTTAAATACGGGCTGGGGTTCCGCTGGGTCCTAATGTCCACCGCACTGAGGCAGGTTAAATAAGGGCTGGGGTTCCGCCGGTTAAACAAGGGCTGGGGTTCCGCCGGGTCCTTACATCCACCGGACTGAGACAGGTTAAACAAGGGCTGGGGTTCCGCTGGGTCCTAGGGTCTATAGCACTGAGACAGGTTAAAGAAGGGCTGGGGTTCCGCCAGGTCCTTACGTCCACCGCACTGAGACAGGTTAAACAAGGGTTGGGGTTCCGCTGGGTCCTAATGTCCACCGCACTGAGACAGGTTAAATAAGGGCTGGGGTTCCGCTGAGTTCTGAGGTCCACTGCATTGAGACTGGTTAAACAAGGGCTGGGGTTCCGCTGAGTCCTAAGGTCCACCGCATTGAGACAGGTTAAATAAGGGCTGGGGTTCCGCTGGGTCCTAGTGTCCACCGCACTGAGACAGGTTAAATAAGGGCTGCGGTTCCGCTGGGTCCTAGGGTCCACCGCACTGAGACAGGATAAATAAGGGCTGGGGTTCCGCCGGGTCCTAAGGTCCACCGCACTGAGACAGGTGAAACAAGGGCTGGGGTTCCGCCGGGTCCTAAGGTCTACCGCACTGAGACAGGTGAAACAAGGGCTGGGGTTCCGCCGGTTAAACAAGGGCTGGGGTTCCGCCTGGTCCTTACATCCACCGCACTGAGACAGGTTAAACAAGGGCTGGGATTCCGCCGGGTCCTTACGTCCACCGCACTGAGACAGGTTAAACAAGGGCTGGGGTTCCGCCGGGTCCTTACGTCCACCGCACTGAGACAGGTTAAACAAGGGCTGGGGTTCCGCTGGGTCCTAGGGTCCACCGCACTGAGACAGGTTAAATACGGGCTGGGGTTCCGCCGGTTAAACAAGGGCTGGGGTTCCGCCGGGTCCTTACGTCCACCGCACTGAGACAGGTTAAACAAGGGCTGGGGTTCCGCCGGGTCCTAAGGTCCACCGCACTGAGACAGGTGAAATAAGGGCTGGGGTTCCACTGGGTCTAAGGTCCACCGCACTGAGACAGGTTAAACAAGAGCTAGGGGTTCCGCTGGGTCCTAGGGTCCACCGCACTGAGACAGGTTAAATACGGGCTGGGGTTCCGCTGGGTCCTAATGTCCACCGCACTGAGGCAGGTTAAATAAGGGCTTGGGTTCCGCCGGGTCCCAATGTCCACCGCACTGAGACAGGTTAAATAAGGGCTGGGGTTCCGCTGGGTCCTAAGGTCCACCGCACTGAGACAGGTTAAATAAGGGACTTGAGCATCCGGGATTTTTTGTACCCGCTGGGGGGGGGGGGGGGGTCCTGGAATCAATCCCCCGCGGATAAGGAGGGCCAACTGTATAGTGCCTAAGACTTTTACACAGTACTTTAGCAATTTTCTGTATTACACTGTACTGCTGCCTCAAAGATAAATTCCATGACATATCGTACTGTGCAAAAGTCTGTGCACATATACGTAGCTAGGGTGCGTGAGACTTTTGCACAGTTTTGTATTGGTCAATGTGGAGAGGAGAGCGAGGTTGTAAATCTGGAAGGGGCAAAAAATGTTGGGAATGGCGGAAGGTGGACTACCGCGTGAGGGGTGTGGGATGGCTGGCTGATGAGGAGCGACAGGGGCTGGGGGTGGCAGGGGTCCAGACACACCCAGCCCCAAGACACCAGGCAAGGTCAGTTGATTCTGAAGAATTGGTTTATTGATCATTACAGAATGTCTTGGGGTGCTTCCCATTTCCTTCCCTTTTTCCCCAACCGCGATTCCCCTCTCCCTGCCCCCTTCCCACTCTCAGCCCACAATAGAGACCCAGATCAGAATCAGGTTTATCATCACACGTCATGAAATTTGTTGTTTTGTGGCAATACAATGCAAAACATAAAAATCACTATAGTCCTTTGCAAAATTCTTAGGCCCCATATATATGCAGTCGGCCCTCCTGATTTGTGGGGGATTGGTTCTGGGACCCCTCATGGATACCAAAATTCGTGGATGCTCAAGTCCCTTATTCAACTTGTCTTAATACAGTGGACCTTATACCCAGCGGAACCCCAGACCTTATTTAACCTGACTCAGTGCGGTGGACCTTGGGACCCAGTGGAACCCTAGACCTTATTTAACCTGTCTCAGTGCGGTGGACCTTGGGACCCAGTGGAACCCCAGACCTTATTTAACCTGTCTCAGTGCGGTGGACCTTGGGACCCAGTGGAACCCCAGACCTTATTTAACCTGTCTCAGTGCGGTGGACATTAGGACCCAGCAGCAGAGCTCTGAATCCGCAGTGTTTCTGTTCACGAAATTAATCACTATCACAATTGAAAATAAAGTGGAAATAATAAAGCGATCGGAAAGAGGTGAAACGCCATTGGTCATCGATCGGAAAAATTTAAAGGATAAAGTGAGAAAGGCCCTGCCCCGATAAAAGCTACAATTATTACTAAGTAATGCAGTGGTTTAATTATTGGGTTTTGGGGTTTTGGGTTTTTGATCCTCCACATCAACCCAGCACGGTGGAGAGCGGACCTGATAGCGATCTGTCATTGGATCGAACTCGGAAACTTCCATTCCCAAGCCTGGCACTGAAACATACATTCTTAAGTGTTTTATATGCATCAAAAGGTAAAATATATATTATATACGAATGCAAACGTTTGACTAACTGACGATAAATAATACCAGATGTACCTGTTCGGTCTTACTTAGTAAGAGAACTTCCTATTTTTTTTTATCCCGATCCACGATAATCCACACACATCCTCCCGTATACTTTAAATTATCTCAAAATTACTTATAATCCCTAATGCAATGTAAATGCTATGTAAAATGGTTGTTATACTGCATTGCTTAGGGAATAACGACGAGAAAAAAAGTCTGTACATGCTCGAACAACATGCTGGAAGAGCACTTCCGGGTTTTCGCGATTCGCGGTTGGTTGAATTCGCGGATAACGAGGGCCGACTGTGTATAGGTACTTCAGTGAACCTGCTGTTTCTGTTTAAAATAACCAGTTACCGATCTGTAACATCGGAGGAAGGTGGGTCTATGGAACGAGCTGCCGGAGGAAGTGGTAGAGGCAGTTACAATTATGTTTAAAGTGCATCGGGACAAAGATAGGAGAAGTTTATTGGGGAACGGGCCAAACGCCTAGATCTGAAGAAGGGCCTTGGCCCGAAACATCGACTGTTTGTTCATTTCCATAGATGATGCCTGGCCTACTGAGTTCCTCCAGCGTTTTGTGTGTGTTATGTTAGACTAGCTTGGGCAGGTTCCCCAGTCAGCTTTTGGGCTGCATAACCCTTAGGCTGACACAAGAAAACCCGCCGATGCTGGAAATCCGAGCAACACACACAAAAAGCGGGGGAGTCAGACTCCTTCCAGGCCATGATGAAGGGTCTCGGCCCAAAACGTCGACTGTGTACACTTTTCTGTATAGATGCTGCCTGGCCTTCTGAGACGCTCCAGCACTGCGTGTGCATAACTCTGGCTGATCTGCTGCGTGTTTCCAGAAATTTCCCTATGGTTTCTGGTTTCAATGACAGCTCCGACTGGCACTTCACATCCTCTATGGCTCTGCAGCCAGTGAGTCTGTAAACCTGGGTCCACTTCAGTGACCTGGGCTACAGCTAATCAGGGATCCACTCTCTCTGCAACTCAACACAACTCTGTGTCCCTCTTCCCCAGCTCCGATGAAGGTGAGTGTGGATGTAGCTCAGTGAAAGAGTGCATGCTTTCCTGGGTTCAATCCCTGGCATCTGCTGATCTAAACTGTATGTTTTTGGAATGTGGGAGGAACCAGAGAACCTGGAGGAAACCTCTAGTTACGGGGAGAACATACAACCTCCTTACAAATGGGAATTAAACACCATCTCATGCCTGTAAAGCAATATGCTCACTGCTACACTGTCGTGCCACCCAACATGACGGGGAGAGAATGTTTCCAATAGTGGGGGGGGGGGGAAGTCTAGGACAAGTGGGGACAGCTTCAGAATACAAAGAAGTTCCTTTAAAACTGAGATGAGGAGGGATTTCTTTAACCAGGGGGTGGTGAATCTGTGGAATTCAATGCCTTAGATGGCTGTGGAGGCCGAGTCATTGGGTATATTTGAAGTGGAGGTTGATAGCCTCCTGATTGGTAAGGGGATTAAGGTTTACAGGAAGAAGGCAGCAGGAAAGGTTTGACAGGGAAAATTAATCAGCATATATTTGGTCTGCATGGCGGAGCGGACTCGATGGGTTGAATGGCCTAACTCTGTTCCCACATCCTATGGCCTTGTGGACTTCAGCCTGGAACAGTAAAACACTTCTTTCTCCACAGACCAACCCGTTGAGTCTTCCAAGCACAAGCAAAAGCACTGAGCACATCTGCGCAGCGCTCTCTCACAGGAACGCAGCATCCATCCACACCGTGCTCTCTTCTCGCTGCTGCCATCAGGAAGAAGGTGCAGGAGCCTCGGGACCCACACCACCAGGTTCGGGAACAGTTACCACCCCTCAACCTGACAGGATGACACCACTCGCCCCATCACTGAACTGGCCTCACTTTCAAGCACTCTTCATCTCATGTTCTCAATATTTAGAAACATAGAAACCCTACAGCACAATACAGGCCCTTCGGCCCATAAAGTTGTGCTGTACTCGTCTCTACCTTAGAAATTACTAGGCTAACCTATAGCCCTCTATTTTACTAAGCTCCATGTACCTATCTAAAAGCCTCTTATTGTATCCGCCTCCACTACCGTTGCCAGCAGCCCATTCCATGCACTCACCACTTTCTGAGTAAAAAACTTACCCGACATCTCCTCTGTACCTACACCCCAGCACCTTAAACCTGTATCCTCTCATGCTAGCCATTTCGGCCCTGGAAAAGCCATTTATACATAGGGGAGACCCACCACAGACTGGGAGACTGTTTCACCGAACACCGGTGCTCAGTCCTCCAGCAGCGGTGGGATCTCCCCGTGGCCACTCCCACTCCAACACATCTGTCCATGGCCTCCTCTACCGTCAAGAAGAGGCCACACGCAGGTCGATGGAGCAATACCTTATCTCCCACCTAGGTAGCCTCCTACCTGCCGGCATGAACATTCAACTCACAGACCTCCATTGATACCCCTGCCCCCCCCACTTACCCTATCCCTATAATTTTAGTCTGGTTCTCTTCCTCTCTCTTTTTCACCGCTCACTATAATCTCCCCCCAGCCCTACCTTGCTTTCTCTTTTATTTCCCATAATTCTCCACCTTCCCCCAGCCCATTTCCCTTCAGCCTATCACTTCCCAGCTCTCCACTTCATCCCTCCCCCAACTTCTCATACCCCCTTGACCATCCCATGTTACTTCACTCCTGATGAAGGGTTTCGGCCCAAAACGTCGTCAGGTGACTCAGATAACCACTGCCAGTTCCATTGCTTGCATTTTAACAACTTTTCACAGTTTCAATATACTTCACAGTGAGATGTTTTCAAGACAGTTGCTCTGAACTAATTTCACATCAAAAAGGGTTAGAGAGGTGCATTTAATGTGCTAAATCAAAACACACAGAAAGGTTCCCTCTGTGTCCAACCTGTAGTGACCCTGCCCAAGGACAGAGAACAAGGAGCTTCACTCTGTGTCTGACCCCAGGAGTGTGTGATGGGAAGGTGTGGAGGGAGCTTCACTCTGTGTCTGACCCCGGGAGTGTGTGATGGGACGGTGTGGAGGGAGCTTCACTCTGTGTATGACCCCGGGAGTGCATGATGGGAAGGTGTGGAGGGAGCTTCACTCTCTGTCTGACCCTGGGAGTGTGTGAAGGGACAGTCTGGAGGGAGCTTCACTCTGTGTCTGACCCTGGGAGTGTGTGATGGGACGGTCTGGAGGGAGCTTAACTCTGTGTCTGACCCTGGGAGTGTGTGATGGGACGGTGTGGAGGGTGTCTGACCCCGGGAGTGTGTGATGGGACGGTCTGAAGGGAGCTTCACTCTGTGTCTGACCCCCAGAGTGTGTGATGGGACGGTGTGGAGGGAGATTCAATCTGTGTCTGACCCTGGGAGTGTGTGATGGGACGGTGTGGAGAGTTGCTGATGTTGTTCCCTTATTTAAGAAATGGAGTGGAGATAGCCCCGGAAATTATGGACCAGAGAATCTTACCTTTAGTGGTTGGTAAACTGATAGAGAAGATCTTGAGAGACAGAATTTGTGAACATTTGGACAAGTATTATATGATTAGGAATAGTCAGCATGGCTTTGTCAAAGGCATGTCGTGCCTTACGAGCCTGTTTGAATTTTTTGAGAATGTGACTAAACATTTTGATGAAGGTAGAGCAGTGTATATGGATTTCAGCAAGGCATTTGATAAGGTACCCCATGCAAGGCTTATTGAGAAAGTATGGAGGCATGGGATCCATGGGGACATTGTTATGTGGATCCAGAACTGGCTGGCTGACAGGAAACAAAGAGTAGTGATTAACGGGTCCTTTTCGGAACGGCAGGCTGTGACCAGTGGGGTACCACTACATTAACAATAGCAAATTTGCTGATGACACAAAGCTGGGTGGCAGTGTGAAATGTCAGGAGGATGTTATGAGAATGCAGGGTGACTTGGACAAGTTGGGTGAGTGGGCAAATGTATGGCAGATGCAGTTTAATGTGGATAAATGTGAGGTTATCCACTTTGGTGGCAAGAACAGGAGAGCAGATTACTATCTAAATGGAGTCCAGTTAGGAAAAGGGGAAGTACAACGAGATCTAGGTGTTCTTGTACATCAGTCAATGAAAGCAAGCATGCAGGTACAGCAGGCAGTGAAGAAAGCTAATGGCATGCTGGCTTTTATAACAAGAGGAATTGAGTATAGGAGTAAAGAGGTCCTTTTGCAGCTGTACAGGGCCCTGGTGAGACCCCACCTGGAGCATTGTGTGCAGTTTTGGTCTCCAAATTTGAGGAAGGACATTCTTGCTGTTGAGGGAGTGCAGCGTAGGAATGGCGGGACTGTCATATGTTGAAAGATTGGACTGACTGGGCTTGTATATACTGGAATTTAGAAGGATGAGAGGGGGTCTGATTAAAACATATAAGATTATTAAGGGATTGGACACACTGGAGGCAGGAAGCATGTTCCCGCTGATGGGTGAGTCCAGAACTAGAGGCCACAGTTTAAGAATAAGGGGTAGGCTATTTAGAACAGAGATGCTGAAAAACTTTTTCATCCAGAGAGTGGTGGATCTGTGGAATACTCTGCCTCAGAAGGCAGTGGAGACCAAGTCTCTGGATGCATTCAAGAGAGAGTTAGATAGAGCTCTTATAGATAGCGGGGTCAAGGGATATGGGGAGAGGGCAGGAACGGGGTACTGATTGTGTATGATCAGCCATGATCACAGTGAATGGCAGAGCTGGCTAGAAGGGCCGAATGGCCTACTCCTGCATCTACTATCTATTGTCTATTGCCCACAGAAGGCATAGAGTGATTGTAGACGGGTCATATTCTGCATGGAAGTCGGTCACCAGTGGTGTGCTTCAGGGATCTTCGCTTCGTGATTTTTATAAATGACCTGGATGACGACGTGGAGGGATGGGTTAGCAAATTTGCAGTTGACTCAAAGGTTGGGGGTGTTGTGGATAGTGTGGAGGACTGTCAGAGGTTACACGGGACATCAATAGGATGCAAAACTGGGCTGAGAATTGGCAGATGGGGTTCAACCCAGATAAATGTGAAGTGGTTCATTCTGGTCGTTCAAATATGATGGCAGAATATAGTATTAATGGTAAGACTCCTGGTAGTGTGGAGGATCAGAGGGATCTCAGGGTCCAAGTCCATAGGACACTCAAAACTGCTGTGCAATTTGACTCTATGGTTAAGAAGGCGTACGGTGCATTGGCTTTCATCAGCTGAGGGATTGAGTTTAAGAGCCGAGAGGTAATGTTGCAGCTATATAGGACCCTGGTCAGACCCCATGTGCTCAGAAATGTGCTCATTTCTGGTCACCCCACTGCAAGAAGGATATGGAAGAGATAGAAAGTGTGCAAAGGAGATTCACAAGGATGCTGCCTGGATTGGGGAGCATGCCTTATGAGAATAGGTTGAGTGAACTCGGCCTTTTCTTCTTGGAGCGATGGATGAGAGGTGACCTGATAGAGGTGTACAATATGATGAGAGGCATTGATCGTATGGATAGTCAGAGGCTTTTTCCCAGGGCTGAAGTGGCTAACATGAGAGGGCACAGTTTGAAGGTGATTGGAAGCAGGTACAGAGGAGATGTCAGGGGTATGTTATTTTACGCAGAGAGTGGTGAGTGTGTGGAATGGGCTGCCAGCGACGGTGGTGGAGGCGGATTCAATAGGGTCTCTTAAGGGACTCCTGATAGGTACATGGAGCTCAGAAAAATAGAGGGCTATGGGTAACTCTAGGTAATTTCTAAAGCAAGTACATGTTCCGCACAGCATTGTGCTCTATGTTTCTATGGAATCTTCATAGAGTTTTATGTGGACAATAGCGAAGGGAAGCCAGAACACTGCAGCATTTGGCCCGCAATGCTGTGCTGACCCTTTAACGTAGTTCGGTCTGAGGCCTCCCTCCCACACGCTCCCCCGTTCGCAGTGGACGACTTACCAGGCGTGGCGGCCAGCTGGAGGTTGTGGTCCTGCAGGGACACTCGGGGGCTGCTGCTCGGCGTTTGCCTCAGACTGCTGCCAATAATGCTGAGCAACAGATCGCCCCTGGTGCGTATCAGCGGGTCGGACAGGGAAAGCGACCGACCTCTCTCCGGGAGCTGCGGGGAGGGAAAGCAAAGCAGGTGGGTCACGGGCGCCGACCGGATTGCGTCCGAGGTGGCTACGCATGGCCACATGTTGAACCACAAGTTCACAGCATGTGTGATCTCACCCGGCCCCTTAATATCACCTCCCTGAACAAGAAGGCATGGCAGCGCCTCCACTTCCAGAGGAGATTGAGGCACGTGAGGGTTCACCCCACTCCCCACCCAATCTTAACTTACATCGCGACAAGTTGCATCTCCATCTGGTATGGGAGCAGCTGAGCATCGGACTGTGAGAATGGCTGAGAGGATCGTAGGGGTCTCCCTACCATCCATCGGACATTTACGCAGGGCCCTTACTATCATTAAAGCCGCCCACAGGGAGTGCGGCATCCGCTCAGCATTGACGTGGAGAAACAACTACAATCTCCCCAGCATTTTGTCAAGACCATCTTGAGACCAGAGGCGGCAGAAGACACCATCCTGCTGGGGCTGACCGTGCTGTGGAAGGAGCGACCGGGGGCCCAAGGGAGGAAACTTGCCAGGTACGAGGAACTGGTCAGTGGCAGGGAAAGGTGCTGAAGTGGGCTGTCGGGGACAGAGAGCCATCAGCAACATCGCCAAGGCAGCAGAGAAAGCCTCTCGATGGGCCTGGATGGAGAGAGGAAGTCCATGGGGATCTGCAGAACAGGTCACGGCTTGATCGACCATGGCTGGGCCGCCTGGGCGAGGATGTCTGATGTTGAAAGACCCGAAACACCCAGGTTACATCAATGACGGTGCGCTCGGAGCATCGTGAGGTGTCCCACCCATCCATCCAGGAAACCCTTTGCCTTTCTACCATCAGAGTGCATGAAGACAAGAACGGCCAGGATGGGCCACAGTTCATTCCCTCAGGCCATCAGGCTTCTGAACTCCCTGCTGCGTCCCGCTCAAAGTGTCACCGGTTAACTTGTTTCATGTCTTACAATCTTTAATTTAATCTGTAGATTTTATCATACTTTCATAAGTTATCGTGTGGTACGTACTACCGTGCTTTACACCCTGGTTCAAAGAAATGTCTCATTTGACCGTATGTGTGTATGTAGTTAAAGGACAGTAAACTTGACAAATTTGAACTTGAAGACTAGCAGGAATGGCTAATACCCCGCAGGTCCATGGGATGCAAAGTTCAAAGCGTTAGTATCAAAGTATGTATGTCACAAAATACAACCTTGAGATTCATTTTCCTGCAGGCAGTTACAGTAGGGGCAGTGTAGTGGCATCCGCACTGGACTTTGCAGATGGTCCCAAGTTCGAATCCGGCCAGCAACTTGCATGCTTTCCACCCATGTTGGGTTGAGTGTTGAGCTGGCAACTCGGCCTCGTAAGAAACCGACAAAGTGCCACCCGATGCACCACAGGGCACGGGAAGGAACGAATCACAGTAGGGCGAAAATGGCTAATACAAGGGGGCATAATTTTCATTGATCCCAAAGGAAATTATAGCGTCACAGTAGCGTTATAAGTGCACAGATACACAAATATGACAAGAGAAGTAAGAAAGAATTAAAAATAAAAAAAATAAGTTACCTCAGACAGTCTAACAGGAGTGGGGGGGGGGAGGGTCATCACTTCCCCGGCTGTAGGTTGACTCATTATCGAGCCTAATAGCCGAGGGTAAGAGTGACCTCGTATATCGCTCTTTGGAGCAGCGCAGTTGTCTCAGTCTGTCACTGAAAGTGTTCCTCTGTTCAGCCAAGGTGGCGCGCAGAGGGTGAGAAACATCGTCCGGAATTGCCAGGGTTTTCCGTCAGGTCCTTTGTTCTACCACAGCCTCCAGTGTGTCTCCTATAACAGAACAAGGCCTTTCTAATCAGTTTATTGAGCCTGTTGGCATCACCCGTGTTGATGCCATTGGCCCAGCTCATCACCGTATAGGAGATTGTACTGGTGACAACAGACCGGTAGAACGTGTGAGGGAGAGGCCTGCATACTCCAAAGGACCTCAGTCTCCTCAGGAAGCAGAGGCGACTCCAGCCCTCCTTGTACACAGTATCTGTGCTGGTGCTCCACTCAGGTGTTTGGAGGGAAGTATTGTGGGGGGGGGGGGGGGAAGGAAATGTGTCTTTTTTTGATACAGTGAAATACAATAGAATTGACGAAAAACTACGCTCAAAGACTGACAAACAACCAATGTGCAAAAGATGGACAAACTGTGCAAATAAAAATTAATAGTTACATAAATAACTAGGTAAAATAAATACTTTTGAGAATATGAGTTTCAGAGTCCTTGAAAGTGAGTCCATAGGTTGTGGAATCAGTTCAGTGTTGAGGTGAGTGAAGTTGTCCACACTGGCTCAGGAGCCTGGTGGGTGAGGGGTGATAACTGTCCTTGAATTGGTCGTGTGGGACCTGATGGTTGAGGGGTGATAACTGTCCCTGAACCTGGTTGTGTGGGTCCTGATGGTCGAGGGGTGATAACTGTCCCTGAACCTGGTGGTGTGGGACCTGATGGTTGAGGGGTGATAACTGTCCCTGAACCTGGTGGTGTGGGACCTGATGGTTGAGGGGTGATAACTGTTCCTGAACCTGGTGGTGTGGGAACTGATGGTTGAGGGGTGATAACTGTTCCTGAACCTGGTGGTGTGGGACCTGACGGTTGAGGGGTGATAACTGTTCCTGAACCTGGTGGTGTGGGACCTGATGGTTGAGGGGTGATAACTGTCCCTGAACCTGGTGGTGTGGGACCTGAGACCCCTGTACCTCGTTCCAAGTGGTGGCAGTGAGAAGAGATGTTGGGAGCCCTTGTTGATGGACGCTGCTTTCTAGAGGCAGCGCCCCTCGTAGATGTGCTCAATGGTGCGGAAGGCTTTGCCTGTGATGGACCGGGCTGCGTCCATCATGTTTTGCGGCCTTCTCTGATCCCGGGCTTCGGTCCTTCCATATCAGGCCACGATGCAACCGGCCAGACTTGTGTGTCAGCCTTCACTGGGTGGGGGAGTAAGTTGAAGAGCCATGAGGTAATGCTGCAGCTCTATAAAACCCTGGTCAGATGCTTGTGAGTCTTGTGTTCAGTTCTGGTCCCCTGGTTATGGGAAGGATGTGGAAGCTTTAAAGAGGGTACAGAGGAGGTTTACCAGAATCCTGCCCGGACTAGAGTGAGCTGGGGCTTTTCTTTCGAGACGAGAGGCGACTTCTTAGAGGTCTACAAGATGACAAAAGTCACATATCGAGTGGACAGCCAGAGACTTTTACCCAGGCTGGAAATGGCGAATACGAGACGGCTTAATTTTATGGTGCAAAGAATGGCGGAGGGTGGGGTGTGGATGTCAGAGGTGGTTTCTCTATTGCACAGAGTGGTGGGTGCGTGGAATGAAAAGCCAGGGGTGGTGCTGGAGGCAGATACTTTGGGGACATTTTAGAGACTCTTAGTTGGAAGGGTTAGGTTGCTCTTGGAGTAGGTTCAGAGGTCGGCACAGCATTGTGGGCCAGAGGGCCTGTACTGTTCTGTCAATGGTCCAAGTTCATTATTGGATGTAACTTGTACTCGATCCTCTGTCCAATGAAGGCCACCACAGAATACGACTGACTGGTTGCTTCACAAAAATACCAAAGCCCGAGAATGGAAAAACCCGCTGAGAACGATGGACACAGCCCATATTGTTATTGGATCTGAAATTTGTAGTGTTTGGCACTTCTATGAGACGTTTGTGCGCAAGGGTGTGCATGCACGCACGCTCGCTCTCACCATGGTTTGGCAATCTGTGTTCTCTGATCTACAGAGGATTTCTTTAGCCAGTGGGTGGTGAATCATTGCCGCAGGCGGCCAAGTCATTGGGTATATTTAAAGCTGAGGTTGATAGGTTATTGATTCCTAGAGGCAGGGAGAAGGCAGAAGAATGGGGTAGAGAAGGAAAATAAATCAGCCATGATGGAGTGGAGCAGACTCGATGGGCTGAATGGCCTCATTCTGCTCCTATGTCTTATAATGACAGCTAAAGACAGGATTTCTTTGTCTTTTTCCTGCTCTCTCTGTCTGTGTCTTCTTTGCCACGAGGCTACGTTTTTGCTTTCTCTCTCTCCCTCTTTCCCCTTGTCTTGTTCTTAAAAACACTTAATAAACAGTCGTAAGCATCAGATTTTATGCCTCGTCCCTGACTTCCCGAAACGCTGCCTCACGGAGGCGGCGTCCATCATTAAGGAGCCCCACCACCCAGGACGTTGCTACCATCAGGGAGGAGGTACAGTAAGTAGGTCCAAGATAAGCAGTATGGTAGTATGTGTATAGGTGTGCGATTTACATTTTAGCTGGTTCAGCCCGACGTTGCTCCTGTTCCCGTGCCGCAATCCTCTCACGTCAAGCTCAGTGTGGTTCTGCCGAGCGCGGTGTGAGCGCCGGAACGAGTGGCGACACTTGCAGGCTGCCCCCGGCACGTCCTTAGGTTGCGCTGGCTGTTAACGCGAACGATGCATTTCTCCGCATGTCTGAATCCGGTCTGAGGTGAACGGGGGGAAATCTAGGGGCTCGTTTCTGCACAGGAAGTGGCGGGTGCCTGCCGACATGGTGACAATACTTAAGAGGTATTTAGACGGGGAATGGAGGGATTGAGGTTATGTGCAGACAGGCGTGAGGTTTAGACTGGCGTCAGAGACACTGTGCTGGACTGATTGATGCATATCACTGTTCCCCCCCACTCTCCACACCCAGTGATCCTGAGATAAACAGCCCAACTCTAAACACTAGAGGGATAGGGAGTTAAGGGGATTGCTCTCCAAACACATTCCGTTCCAGGGAGGTCTGATACGTGGGCTCTGATTGGCTACTCTGGTGCTAGATTACTCACTCTCATTGGATTCCAAGGTTAATAGACCATAAGGTATAGGAGCAGAATTAGGCCATTTGACCCATCATCAAGTCTGCTCCCCCATGTCATCATGGCTGATGTGTTTTCCCTCCTAGCCCCCAATCTCCTGCCTTCTCCCCGTATCCCTTCATGCCCTGACCAATCAAGAGTTTTTCAACCTCTGCCTTAAACATGCATAAAGACTCGGCCTCCACAGCTGCCTGTGGCAATGAATTTCACAGATTCAGCACTCTCTGGCTAAAGAAATTCTTCCTCACCTCTGTTCTAAAAGGATGCCCCTCTACTCTGAGGCCTCTGGTCCTAGATTCTCCCACCACAGGACGCATCCTCTCCACATCCACTCTTTCGAGGCCTTTCAACATTTGAAGGCTGAAATGAGATCTCACCCCCCCCCCGCCCCACATTCTTCTAAATTCCAATGAGTACAGAGATAGAGCCATTGCCTCAAGGCAACAGAGGCCTGGTTCGAACCCGACTCTGTACGAGCGAAGAGCTTGCAGGCTCAGCTGGCAAAGTCCCACAAATGTGTAAATCATAGCCCCCCCCCCCCCCGGTGTGCGAGTGGGAGAACTCGGAGCTGTTAACAAAAGCATGTGGAGAGTAGATGGGACAATCAAAGAAAGGGTTTCACCCGCGCCCGCCATCCTGGGCCCTCCTGCCCCGCATGCTCACTCACCGTGGTCCGGCGACCCTCAACCTGGCTTTCTGCTCCGTCCGCAGACCAGATCCCCCTCCACACCACGTGCAGGTAGCTGGCCAGAACGAGGACGCACAGGAAGGTAAAGTTGGTGGAGACGCCGATGATGGCTGACATCGCTGGGAAGGTGTACAGGAGGTACCTGCGGGGGAGGAATAGGTGAAGGGGAGGGGGAGGGAGCGAGTGGGAAGGGGTTGAGAAGGCAACAAAAGGGAGGGGGAGGGGCAGTGAGAGGGTGGGTGTGGTAGAAGGGAAAGAGAGAAGGGGTTCAGAGTGGAGAATGAGAAAATAGGCACATTTCTTTTCACCAGCCCTGATGAAGGGCCTCAGCCTGAAACATTGACTGATTATTCCTCTCCACAGATGCTGCCTGACCTGCTGATTTCCTCCAGCATTGTGTGTGTGACTTCCAGCATCTCTTTTTCGGGAAGGGAGTGGCCGTACAGGGGGAGGGAAAGCAAAGAACCCAACTGGCCCACAGTGTGGTACGATGGGTATGGAGGAGGGCAGGAGGAATCCTCAGGGGAAGGCCGTGGAGACGGGGCTGGTGAGTGAAACGGAGGGTCAGGCATGACCCCAGCGAGGATCGGGCAGCTGTGAGACCGGCTCCTGCCCGCCGTCCCCAGAGCTGGCCTCACCCAGTCAAAAGTGGGGTGGCACGGCTAGCGTATCGCCATCGGGATTCAATTCCTGTTGCTGTCAGTAAGGGGCTTGCACGTTCTCCACATTCCAAATCCGTGCAGATTACGGGTAGTTGTGGTGAGTGTGCTACATTGACTCACGGGATGCCCAGCGCAATCCATGCCGTTTTGACAATGCAAATGACGCACTTCGTGGCGTTTTTTGGTGTTTGCGAGGTAAATAAAACCACTCGGCGGGGGCCATGTGCAAATGAGGTTGTATGGAGGATCAGAGAGACAGGGGTGTGCGTGCACGCATCACGCGAGGGCTTGGCGTGCTCTCCCTGTGCTCCACCTTCTCTCTTCACCTCAAAAGATGTGCCACTTGGTGAGTCCTTGTCACGTGTGTGTGTGTGTGAAGGATTAGTTTACTTGTCGACTATCGACTGGCCCGTTTGAAGGATGCAGCTTTTCACCAGTGTCTGGTTTCAGGCCTCAGGGATATAAGAGAAGGCGCATGAGGCTCGGTCGCTTTCTTCCATCCCCGGGAACTCATCGTCACTCTGAGATCGTGACCGGTGCTGAAGAACCACTGGGATAGTACGCTGCGGATCAAGAAGGGCCCACGCCCTCTCTTAGCTAAGTTTCTGTTGTTGAATGTTTAGTTAGTAGTCTTTGTAATTTGGGGATTTATACGTTTGGTCGAATGTTTTATGTAAATAAATGATTAGTGGGCTCACTCGCAATCAATGTCTTCTGTCTCGCTCAACAAACCCCTGAACCTGCTTCCTTGTGACAGTCCGCTAGGCCCTGTCCAGCCAGGTGGAAGAAATGAAAAGAAGCGGAGGACAATCACTAGGAAGGCTGAGGGAGGGTCTGAATGCTGGCAAGGATTCAGCTGACCAGACGGTCTCCTTGACACCAGTCAGCCATGCCAAATGCGTACTCTGTGGTTACCAGCTCTCTACTGCGGCCCGAGGGAATGTCCCAACCAGGGAAAAGAGGGACTTGGCCAGGGCAGCTAGATTACTGGGCCTGCTTTCTACTCTCCTGCCTGCCTGGGGGTGAACCTTCTGGGTCGCCTTACAGCCTCCAGGAGAGGGGCGTCGGAGCCGGTGCGCTCCACCAGGGGGCGGTGTGGCGCAATGCCCAGGCTGGAGTCGGTGCTGTCCCCTAGTGTTCGCTCGGCAGAAGGCAAGCTGCATTGTGGCACTTCATGGACTGTTTTCTTATTTTGAGTCGAGATATCTTTACGTGCTTTGTGCTGAGTGTGTGACTGCTGGTACTGCGTTTTGCACCTTGGCACCAGAGTAACGCTCTCTTGCTGGTCTGTGTTCATGTATGGTTGAATGACAATTAAACTTGAATTCAATGGAAATCGCAGCGGAAGGGTGGGCAGAGAAGGTGAAGGGAATATTACACAACTACCCCACGGGAGCAGAGAGAGTCCACACGGATGGTGGAGCGGACTCCCACCCAACATCGAGCGCCCTTTCCCTTTCCCGCAGTGGGGTGAGGGGCTCACCTGATTCCCGTGAAGTGGGCGCGGATCAGCAGCTGAGCCTTGTAGATCTCGATGTGCTTTGTTTGGATCTCGATCACTGCCCCAATCGTCGGAGTGTACTGCACAGAGCACAGAACACATCAGAGCCTCACAGCACTCAGCAGGCAGGACTCGTCCGAATCACTACGTCCCGCCAGCGAACCTCCTGTGAAGTCCAGATCCTTCCCAATGTGGAAGGGGTGCTGGGCTTCCAGGATGTGCCAGCTCTCCGAAAACTGTCTGCCGACAGATTTCAGCGGTGTCTCCTTGCCCAGAGCACTCCATTTACCTGTTCACCAACTTGAAACCGCACTGTGGCAGAGCGGGAAGAGCCGCTACCTCACGGCCCCGGAGACCTGGGTTTGATCCCGATCTCCGGCCTAGCCGCGAGTCTGTGTCTGCAGGCTATGGAGTCAGAGGGCCGAACGGCCTCTTTCCCTGCAGTATGACGCCACGTCCTGCCCTTCATAATATCACAGAATTGCCATCAGTGCCATGTGCTAGCGAGGCCAGATTAGCAAGATTATACAGTTTAACGTGTGCGTAGGAGGGAGGGCAGAAGATTTTTGGATCATTGGGCTCTCTTCCAGGGACCGGTACAGGAGGGAGGGTTTGCAGCTGAACTGAAGAGGGACTAATATCCTAGTGGGAGGGTTTGTTAACACTGCACGGTGGGGTTTAAATTAGAGTTGCAGGGGGATGGGAACCAGAGTGCCAGAACAGTTTGCGGAGAAGCAGCTGTTGGTACGACCTCAGGGACAGTCAGGAAGGTCGAGCGTGGTGCAACTAGTGTCCCGAGCTGTGTACAGTTCAATGCAAGAAGTATTGTAGGAAAGGCAGATGAACCCAGGGCATGGATCAACACACGGAATTATGACATCGTAGCCATTAATGAGACTTGGTTGCAGGACTGGCAACTCGATATTCCGGGATTCCGTTGTTTTAGATGCGACAGAGCAAGAGGGATTAAAGAAGGGAGCATTACTGGTCAGGGAGAATGACACAACAGTGTTCAGTCAGGACAGACTGGAGAACTCATCAACTGGGGCATAATTGCTGGAACTGAGAAATAAGACAGATATGACCACTAAGGATTACAGACCACCCAACATTCCGAGGGACTTAGAAGAACAAATCTGTAAAGAGATTGCAGACTGTTGCGAGAAACATAAAGTTGTTATAGCAGGTGATTTAGAATTTCCACACGTTGACTGGGAATCCCATACTGTAAAAAGGGTCAGTAGCCCGTGCCCTGTCGATCTCGAATTGTTTCGCTAGGACAGAGCTTGTTAAATGTCTTCAGGCAAGTTTCCTTCATCAGTATGTGGAATTTCCAATGAGAGAGTGTGTGATACTGGCTCTGCCATTAGGGAACAAGACAGGGCAGGTGACAGAAATTTGTGTAGGGGAACACTTGGCATCCAGTGGCCACAATGGCATTAGTTTCAAAGTAAATACGCACTTACTCTGCGGGCTGCAATTATAAATTGGACAGTATCAGGAATTATCTGACGTTGTGGATTGGGACAGGCTGCTTTCTGGCAAAGGTGCACTTGGTCAGTGGGAGCTCTTCGAAAGTGAAATTTCAGGGGTATTATTCTTGTACGTGCCTGTCAGAATAAAAGGGAGAGGTAACAGGTGAAGGAAACCTTGGTTTTCGAGAGATTACGAGGCCCTGGTTATGAGTCAGAAGGAGGTGTTGTAGCAGGTGTTTATGGAGTACAGGAAATGCAAGAGAACACTTAGGAAGGAAATCAGGAGGGCTAAGGGAAGGCACGGGATTGCTCTAGCAGACAAGGTGAAGGAGAATCCTGTTAAGAGCAAAAGGATTGCAAGAGACAAAATCTGTCCCCTGGAAGATCAGAGTGGTAATCCATGTGTGAAGCCTAAAGAGATGGGGCAGATCTTAAATCTGGAGGAGGAGGAGAAGATGGTGGTGCAACACAGTGGACATGACCGCTCCGGTGAATGTTACGTGTAAGTAGGGATCCGTGCACGATCCTGATTTGACGGAGATAGACGTGAGAGCGTGGAGGAACATCTGTAATGCCCGCTTCGCGGCCACTGCTACCGTGCGGTCCGGAATCTCC
Source organism: Hypanus sabinus (assembly GCF_030144855.1). Taxonomy (NCBI): domain Eukaryota; kingdom Metazoa; phylum Chordata; class Chondrichthyes; order Myliobatiformes; family Dasyatidae; genus Hypanus; species Hypanus sabinus. The sequence goes on along the minus strand of NC_082736.1, from coordinate 23,782,220 downwards.
GGAGGAGAAGGCCTCCGAGACCTCGGCTTTGCTCGTTTCGGCGGCCGGGACGAGGTCGAAGGCGCTCGGCAGAGGCTGGTGCTGGGGAGGCTGTATCGGAGGGGCTGGTCAGAGGCTCGAAGTTTTCAGACGGATTCAGAGTCTGCTGTCGTCAGGTGCTTCCAAGGCATCAGTTGTCAGTGCCTGGAAGTTTATGGCAGGGAGAGTTTTCCCGTTTTGCTGCCTGATATCGGGAACTATCGGAGTCGATCGGGACTTGAGACTTTTTTAAAAACCGTGCCTATGGTCTGCTTTTATCAAATTATGGTGTTTCTTTGCACTGCTGTAACTATATGCTATAATGATGTGGTTTTGTCAGTGTTAGTCTTTGGTTTGTCCTATTTGTTTCTGTGATATCATACTGGAGGAACATTGTATCATTTCTTAATGCATGCATTTCTAAATGACAGTAAACGAGGACTGAGTGTCCTCATAATCTAAAAAAAAAATTTTTTTTACATCTGTATTTACTTGGGAGACGGACGCTGAGCCTACAGACGTGAGGCGAAGCAGCATCGACTTCATGGACCCCGTACGGATTACAGAGGTGGAGACGTTTGCTATTCTAAGGCATATCAGGGTGGAGAGATCCCCAGGGCCTGACAGAGTGTCTCCTCGGACCCTCCGGGAGGCAAATGCAGGAACTGCCGGGGCCCTGGCAAAGAGATTTAAATCATCCTTAGCAGAAGGAGAGGTACCGGAGGATTGGAGGATAACCAAAGTCCTCCGCTGTTTAAAAAAGGCTCTAAACATATGAACCAGGGAATTATAGGCCGGCAGCTCTGACATCCCCCAGAAAGGAATTCTAAGGGACTGGATATCGGAGTATTCGGACGGACATAAACTCATTAAGGATAGTCATCATGGCTTCGTGCTTGATAGGTCGTGCCTCACCAATCTTATAGAGGCTTCTGAGGAAGTTACCAGGAAAGCGGATGAAGGAAAAGCAGCGGATGTTGTCTACGTGGACTTTAGCAAGACATTAGACAAGGTCCCAAATGGGAGGCTGGTCAAAAAGGTTCAGCCGCTCGGCGTTCAAGATGAGGCAGTAAATTGGATTAACATTGGATTTGTGGGAGAAGTCAGAGAGTGGTAGTGGAGGATTGCTTCTCTGAGTGGAGGCCTGTGACTAGTGTAGTGCCACAGGGATCGGTGCTAGGTCCATTGTTGAAGTCTGGAGCACAGGAGAAGGGATGTTTTGTTGAAGTTGTACAAGACGTTGGTGGGGCCTCATTTGGAGTATTGAGTGCAGTTTTGGTCACCTACCTACAGGAAAGATGTAAACAAGGTTGAAAGAGTACAGAGAAAATTTACAAGGATGTTGCTGGGTCTGGGGGACCTGAGTTACAAGGAAAGATTGAACAGGTTAGGACTTTATTCCCTAGAATGTAGAAGATTGAGGGGAGATTTGATAGAAGTATACAAAATTATGAGGGGTATTGAGAGGGTAAATGCAAGCAGGCTTTTTCCACTGAGGTTGGTGGGACTACAACTAGAGGTCATGGGTCAAAGGTGAAAAGTTTAAGGGGAACACCAGGGGGAAATTCTTCACTCCGAGGGTTGAGAGAGTGTGGAACAATGAGGTGGAGACTTACTGAATCTTCCTTATAGTCGGAGTAGAACTCGACCTCCACGACCTGCATCTGCTCCAGCAGCCCGGTAATGAAGAGAGGGGCAAATAGCAGAGTGTCCAAAGTTTGTAACAGCCACGACTTGTAATGTAACATTGCCTGAAAGGAACAAAACACAGGGTGACTGCACACCACAGGAAGACTCCCATATCCTACTATGCAACTATTCAGGAACTCTGACATTCCTGAATCTACACCCAGTGTCACTAGGGCCCCAGTTCCCTCTCGACTCACTCGACTCCTGGTTCCCCCATTCCCTCGATTCACTGGCTCCCCGGTTCCCATATTCCCTCTCGACTCACCGGGGCCCCAGTTCCCATGTTCCCTCTTGATTCACCAGGGCCCCAGTTCCCATGTTCCCTCTTGATTCACCAGGGCCCCAGTTCCCATGTTCCCTCTTGATTCACCAGGGCCCCAGTTCCCATGTTCTCTCTTGATTCACCAGGGCCCCAGTTCCCATGTTCCCTCTTGATTCACCAGGGCCCCAGTTCCCATGTTCCCATGATATCTCGGCTCACCAGGGCCCCAGTTCCCATGTTCCCTCTTGATTCACCAGGGCCCCAGTTCCCATGTTCCCATGATATCTCGACTCACCAGGGCCCCAGTTCCCATGTTCCCATGATATCTCGGCTCACCAGGGCCCCAGTTCCCATGTTCCCATGATATCTCGACTCACCGGGGCTCCAGTTCCCATGTTCCCATGATATCTCGGCTCACCAGGGCCCCAGTTCCCATGTTCCCATGATATCTCGACTCACCAGGGCCCCAGTTCCCATGTTCCCATGATATCTCGGCTCACCAGGGCCCCAGTTCCCATGTTCCCATGATATCTCGACTCACCAGGGCCCCAGTTCCCATGTTCCCATGATATCTCGACTCACCAGGGCCCCAGTTCCCATGTTCCCTCTTGATTCACCAGGGCCCCAGTTCCCATGTTCCCATGATATCTCGGCTCACCAGGGCCTCAGTTCCCATGTTCCCTCTTGATTCACCAGGGCCCCAGTTCCCATGTTCCCATGATATCTCGGCTCACCAGGGCCCCAGTTCCCATGTTCCCTCTCGACTCACCGGGGCCCCAGTTCCCATGTTCCCTCTCGATTCACCGGAGTCCCAGTTCCCATGTTCCCTCTTGATTCACCAGGGCCCCAGTTCCCATGTTCCCATGATATCTCGGCTCACCAGGGCCCCAGTTCCCATGTTCCCATGATATCTCGACTCACCGGGGCTCCAGTTCCCATGTTCCCATGATATCTCGGCTCACCAGGGCCCCAGTTCCCATGTTCCCATGATATCACGACTCACCAGGGCCCCAGTTCCCATGTTCCCATGATATCTCGGCTCACCAGGGCCCCAGTTCCCATGTTCCCATGATATCTCGGCTCACCAGGGCCCCAGTTCCCATGTTCCCATGATATCTCGACTCACCAAGGCCCCAGTTCCCACATTCCCTCTCGATTCACCGGGGCCCCAGTTCCCATGTTCCCTCTCGATTCACCGGGGCCCCAGTTCCCATGTTCCCTCTCGATTCACCGGGGCCCCAGTTCCCATGTTCCCTCTCGATTCACCGGGGCCCCAGTTCCCATGATATCTCGGCTCACCAGGGCCCCAGTTCCCATGTTCCCATGATATCTCGGCTCACCAGGGCCCCAGTTCCCATGTTCCCATGATATCTCGACTCACCAAGGCCCCAGTTCCCACATTCCCTCTCGATTCACCGGGGCCCCAGATCCCACGTTCCCTCTCGACTCACCGGGGCCCCAGTTCCCATGTTCCCTCTCGATTCACCGGGGCCCCAGTTCCCATGTTCCCTCTCGATTCACCGGGGCCCCAGTTCCCATGTTCCCTCTCGATTCACCGGGGCCCAGTTCCCATGTTCCCTCTCGACTCACCGGGGCCCCAGTTCCCACGTTCCTTCTCGACTCACCGGGGCCCCAGTTCCCATGATATCTCGACTCACCGGGGCCCCAGTTCCCATGATATCTCGACTCACCGGGGCCCCAGTTCCCATGATATCTCGACTCACCGGGGCCCCAGTTCCCATGATATCTCGACTCACCGGGGCCCCAGTTCCCATGTTCCTTCTCGACTCACCGGGGCCCCAGTTCCCATGTTCCCTCTCGATTCACCGGGGCTCCAGTTCCCATGTTCCCTCTCGACTCACCGGGGCCCCAGTTCCCATGTTCCCTCTCGACTCTCCGGGGCCCCAGTTCCCATGTTCCCTCTCGACTCACCGGGGCCCCAGTTCCCATGTTCCCTCTCGATTCACCGGGGCCCCAGTTCCCATGTTCCCTCTCGATTCACCGGGGCTCCAGTTCCCATGTTCCCTCTCGATTCACCGGGGCCCCAGTTCCCATGTTCCCTCTCGATTCATCGGGGCTCCAGTTCCCATGTTCCCTCTCGACTCACCGGGGCCCCAGTTCCCACGTTCCCTCTCGACTCACTGGGGCCCCAGTTCCCGTGTTCCCTCTTGACTCACCGGGGCCCCAGTTCCCATGATATCTCGACTCACCGGGGCCCCAGTTCCCATGTTCCCTCTCGACTCACTGGGGCCCCAGTTCCCACGTTCCCTCTCGACTCACCGGGGCCCCAGTTCCCATGTTCCCTCTCGACTCACTGGGGCCCCAGTTCCCATGTTCCCTCTTGACTCACCAGTACCCCAGTTCCCATGTTCCCTCTCGACTCACCGGGGCCCCAGTTCCCATGTTCCCTCTCGATTCACTGGGGCCCCAGTTCCCATGTTCCCTCTCAGTTCATCAGGGCCGCAGTTCCCATGATATCTCAACTCACCGGTGCCCCAGTTCCCATGTTCCCTCTTGACTCACCGGGGCCCCAGTTCCCATGTTCCCTCTCGATTCACCGGGGCCCCAGTTCCCATGTTCCCTCTCGATTCACCGGGGCCCCAGATCCCATGTTCCCATGATATCTCGACTCACCAGGGCCCCAGTTCCCATGTTCCCTATCAACTCACTAGGGCCCCAGTTCCCATGTTCCTTCTTGATTCACCGGGGCCCCAGTTCCCATGTTCCCTCTCGATTCATCGGGGCTCCAGTTCCCATGTTCCCTCTCGACTCACCGGGGCCCCAGTTCCCACGTTCCCTCTTGACTCAATGGGGCCTCAGTTCCCACATTCCCTCTCGACTCACTGGGGCCCCAGTTCCCATGTTCCCTCTTGACTCACCGGGGCCCCAGTTCCCATGATATCTCGACTCACCGGGGCCCCAGTTCCCATGTTCCCTCTCGACTCACTGGGGCCCCAGTTCCCACGTTCCCTCTCGACTCACCGGGGCCCCAGTTCCCATGTTCCCTCTCGACTCACTGGGGCCCCAGTTCCCATGTTCCCTCTTGACTCACCAGTACCCCAGTTCCCATGTTCCCTCTCGACTCACCGGGGCCCCAGTTCCCATGTTCCCTCTCGATTCACTGGGGCCCCAGTTCCCATGTTCCCTCTCAGTTCATCAGGGCCGCAGTTCCCATGATATCTCAACTCACCGGGGCCCCAGTTCCCATGTTCCCTCTCGATTCACTGGGGCCCCAGTTCCCATGTTCCCTCTCAGTTCATCAGGGCCGCAGTTCCCATGATATCTCAACTCACCGGTGCCCCAGTTCCCACGTTCCCTCTCGACTCACCGGGGCCCCAGTTCCCATGTTCCCTCTCGACTCACTGGGGCCCCAGTTCCCATGTTCCCTCTTGACTCACCAGTACCCCAGTTCCCATGTTCCCTCTCGACTCACCGGGGCCCCAGTTCCCATGTTCCCTCTCGATTCACCGGGGCCCCAGTTCCCATGTTCCCTCTCGATTCACCGGGGCCCCAGATCCCATGTTCCCATGATATCTCGACTCACCAGGGCCCCAGTTCCCATGTTCCCTATCAACTCACTAGGGCCCCAGTTCCCATGTTCCTTCTTGATTCACCGGGGCCCCAGTTCCCATGTTCCCTCTCAACTCACCGGGGCCCCAGTTCCCACGTTCCCTCTCGACTCACCAGGGTCCCCAGTTATAAGCCTCACCAGAGCCTTATAAAACATGTTTTGCTATACCTCTCTCCCTCTATCATATAGTTTAAAATTTTATTTTAGTTAGTGATACGGCAAGGTATCAGGCCTTTCTTGCCAAACGAGTCTATGTCCCTGCTCCTCACAATTACCCCCATGTGATCATGTGGACTGTGGGAGGAAACGCACGCAATCACGTCCAGACAACCTAACAGACGGTGGAGTTGAACCTGGGTCGCTGGCGCTGAAATAGTGTTATACTACTGTGCAGCCCAGTGTTTCACTTACTTCCATTTGTATTACACAGAATCACAGAGAGGAACAAGCAGGCCATTCAGCCCATTGAGTCTGTGCCAGCAGTGTACAGTAACATAGTTTTATTCTACCTACATTCCCATCAACTCCTCAGATTCTAACCCTCACCCATCAAATTTACTGTTTGCAATCAGTGCTGCCCTCCAGTGTCCAGTCGATATGATGACAGGCTGGATTGCCGTTGATCTGTGGGACGTGTCACTCAGGGTCATGTGTGTTTTTTTGCGTGACTGTATCTTTTTTGAGAGTGCTGTGTATGTTTTGCACCTCGCCCCAGAGGATCGCTGCTTGGCTCGGCTGTGCTCATACATGGCTGAAGGAAAATTAAACTCAAATTTGATTTGATTCGGTCGGTTGGCACGTCTGGGAGAGACGCATGCAGTCACGGAGAGAATGTGTAAGCCTCCCACCTCTCTCACTCACTCTCACACACACAGCGACAGAGAACACTCCTTACACATGGGAACTTACATGGCCATTCTGTCATTGTGCTGAGAGTATACACTTCAAAGTCTCCCTGGGTATATTCTCATAATGGTTCCTAAAGGGTTTGGCTTTATTGTGCCTTTCCTGCCACACACGGTGGAATATTCCTTTTCTTTAGTAATGGCCAGCTGTAAAAGCATACATATCTTTTACCACTGTACCATTGACAGCGTACTCACCAACTGCATCTCAGTGTGAGATGACATAGCACTCCAGCCGGTGGTGAAAACTGCCCACAATTGAGAACATCTACCATAAACGCTGCCGGGGCAGGGCGAGAAGCATAATCAAGGATGCATCTCACCCTAACCATGGACATTTCACTCTCCTCCCATCCGGTAGGCGCTACAGGGGCCTCTGCTCCCGCACCAGCAGGCACAGGAAGAGCTTCTTCCCTGAGGCTGTGACCCTGCTGAACCTCACATCACAACGCTAAGCAGTATTGCACCCATATTGTACTGTCTCAGGACTTTTATATTTGTGTGCTGTAGCACCTACTTTTTATTCACAGTTATTTTGTAAACAACACTATTCTTTGCATTTCTGGTTAGATACTAACTGCATTTCATTTGGCTTTGTATCTGTACTCGGCACAACGACAATAAAGTTGAATCTAATCTAATCTAATATTGTTTATATTCCATTCAAGTTCGGCTGATTACTCATGAATACAGCCAAACGAAACAGCGTTACTCTGGGGTCAAGGTACAATAGCCAATAGACAGTAGGTGCAGGAGTAGGCCATTCGGCCCTTCTAGCCAGCACCACCATTCACTGTGATCATGGCTGATCATCCACAATCAGTACCCCGTTCCTACCCTCTCCCCATATCCCCTGACCCTGCTATGTATAAGAGCTCTATCTAACTCTCTCTTGAATGCATCCAGAGACAAATCACAATACCAACATTCACACACAAGAGAGTAAGCACGTGCAAGATATCAGTAAAATACAGCCACACAAAAAAAAACAGTCCAGACTGAGTCCATGAATGCCACAGAAATCACATTCGGCCACAATACAGCTCGTCTTCTGCTGAGCGAACACTGGGGGCAGCACCAACTCCAGAATGGATGCCATCTGATTAACCTGTAGTCCGAAGTTAACTGTGGGTAATTAAAGGTGCCTTAAAAAAGCACAGGGGGAAATGGCTCTCAGCAGGCCAGAACAAGATCGAGCTGCTGGGAGTTCACACTGGGAACAGTACGGAGCTATTCATTGTGGTTTCTGGTAGATATCTTTTTCGTAAATATTGGCAGTTTTCACCATCTTCACTCATTTTTGTAAGTTTGGATTTTTGATGCACTGAACAACCATCCTTGGACGGAAGTGCCAGCTGATTCCAGCCATCTTTTCTTTGGTCATAACCTACGTCTTGTTTCACACACACACACACACACGCACGCACGCACACATACACAGACACACACGCACGCACACGTGAATGTTTAGAATTCTCTCTCCCGGAGGTTCAAGAACACAGTGGTTGGTAATAATCAAATTTCTTGCTGTTCACCTGGCAGAGAATCTCACCTGGTCCCTCAACACCAGCTCCATAGCAAAGAAAGCCCAGCAGCGTCTCTACTTTCTGCGAAGGCTGAGGAAAGTCCATCTCTCCCCCCCCCCCCCCCCAATCCTCATCTCATTCTACAGGGGTTGTATTGAGAGCATCCTGAGCAGCTGCATCACTGCCTGGTTCGGGAATTGCACCGTCTCGGATTTCAAGACCCTGCAGTGGATAGTGAGGTCAGCTGAGAAGATCATCGGGGTCTCTCTTCCCGCCATCACTGACATTTTCACTACATGCTGCATCCGCAAAGCAAACAGTATTGTGAAGGACCCCTCATACAATCTCTTCTCCCTCCTGCCATCTGGGAAAAAGGCTCCGAAGCATTCGAACTGTCACAAACAGACTATGTAACAGTTTCTTTCCCCAAGCTATCAGACTCCTCAATACCCAGAGCCTGGACTGACACCTTACTGCCCTATTGTCCTGTTTATTATTTATTGTAATGCCTGAACTGTTTTTGTGCTCTTTATACAGCCCTGTGTAGGTCTGTAGTCTAGTGTAGCTTTCTTTGTGTATTTTTTTACATAGTTTTTTTACATGTTTACGTAGTTCAGTCTAGTTTTTGTACTGTGTCATGTAACACCATGGTCCTGGAAAACATTGTCTCATTTTTACTGAGCACTGTACCAGCAGTTATGGTGGAAATGACAATAAAAGTGACTTGACTTGAGTTGATCACGGCTGAAGCCATTAGGATTTGGACACGGGGAATCTACTGTACCCTGGGGTGTGGTAACGCACAGGTTGGCAAGGTAGGGAGGCAGTTAGCAGAACGCAGTTTACAGAGCCAGCCAGCCGTGAGATCGTGGCTCAGCTCCCTGGCTGTAGGGAATTTACACGCTCTCCCCGTGATTCTGGTGCTCCAGTTTCCTCCCACAGTCCATTGATGTACAGGTTAGGGTTAGTGAGTTGTGGCAAGCTACATTGGTGTTGGAAACGCAGCGACACTTATAAGCTGCCTGGCACACGGTCCTCATCGATTTGACTTGACACTGTATATTTCGATGTACGTATGACAGATAAAACTAAACTTTACCTTCGAGGGATGTAGGATTGGAAGGGAAATTGGAGAAAAGGCACCGGCCAGCATTGCTTCAATGGGCTGAATAGCCTCTTCCATATCAGTAATAGGAAGGCCCAGCCACATTCTCATTGCATGGGAGAGGCCAGCCCTTGGCAAAGGTACTTACCGATCTGGAAATGGTGGAGATTATGGCCCCTGTCTTGGTGTAGCAGGACATCTGCACCATGAACATTCCCAGATTCTGATTGATGGGAGACTCTGGCATCTGGAGCCACAGGGAGATCTGATACGGCTGTCCGTACATCATTACCTGGAGAGAAAAGGATGGAGTCATCGCGTGACTGTAGAAACATGACCCAACCTTCACCGCCCTCCACATCACCACTCCTGCCCTCAATCACTGACCAGGAATCTTTCTCCAAGGGTCAACGTGAGTTTGGCCTATTATTGTTATTATGTGTACTGAGATCAAGAACAGCGTCCACACCAAAGTGAAGCTGGACCAGAGCTGTGTTCCGACAACAGTCTCGTTCGGGTCAGAACACTGGTGCGGCGCGCGACCCAAAGCTACCGGAGCTGTGCTCCGTCCACTCTCTCGTTCGGGTCAGAACGCTGGTGCGGTGCGCGACCCGAAGCTGGACCGGAGCTGTGTTCCGTCCACACTCTCGTTCGGGTCAGAACGCTGGCATGGTGCGCGACCCGAAGCTACCGGAGCTGTGCTCCGTCCACACTCTCGTTCGGGTCAGAACGCTGGCATGGTGCGCGACCCAAAGCTACCGGAGCTGTGCTCCGTCCACACTCTCGTTCGGGTCAGAACACGGCGTGGTGCGTGACCCGAAGCTACCGGAGCTGTGCTCCGTCCACACTCTCGTTCTGGTCAGAACGCTGGTGCGGCGCGCGACCCAAAGCTACCGGAGCTGTGCTCCGTCCACACTCTCGTTCTGGTCAGAACGCTGGCATGGTGCGCGACCTGAAGCTGGACCGGAGCTGTGCTCCGTCCACACTCTCTTTCTTTCTTTCTTTCTTTTTCAATTTTTTTATTGATTTTCATATATACATTTAAAAAAATCATAACATAATAATGAGTAAATTATGAATACAATAGACTTGAAGTCACCTTGATAATAAGATAACAATATCCTATTAAACATCAGCAGAAAAAAATACCTTAATCAATCAAGTCCATATGATTATATATGAAAAAAAACAAAAATAACCATTAAAAGAAGAAAAAATTTGAAAATGTGAAAAAAGTATATATTAAGAAAAATAAAACACTAAACTAAACTAACATGGGCAATAGTAATAGCTTACAAGTATATGATAGTGTCAAAAAAACTCCGGAACTCCATACCTGAACATGAATAAGCAGAAAGAAGGTCTGGAAAAGGCCAAATTAATTCATATGAAAATGTCAAATAAACGGTCTCCAAGTTTCTTCAAATTTAATTGATGAGTCAAAAATAGTGCTTCTAATTTTTTCCAGGCTCAGATAAGAAATAGTTTGAGAAAGCCACTGAAACGTGGTAGGAGGATTTACTTCTTTCCAGTTTTGTAATATAGACCTTCTGACCATTAATGTTACAAAAGCAATCAATCGTCTGATTGAAGGGGAAAACTGATTACCATCTTCATTTGGTATGCCAAAAATTGCAGTAATAAAATGTTGTAAATCTATATTCCAAATTGAGGAAATAGTAGTAAATATGCCCTTCCAATAGTTATGTAAAGTGGGACATGACCAAAACATGTGGGTCAATGAGGCCACTTCTGAATGACATCTGTCACATTGAGGGTTAATATGAGAATAGAATCGAGCAAGTTTATCTTTAGACATATGAGCTCTATGTACAATTTTAAATTGTATTAAAGCATGTTTAGCACATATAGAGGAATTAACCATTTGCAAAATTTTTTCCCATTTATCTGGATATATTATATCGAAGTTCTTTTTCCCATTCTTGTTTAATTCTAACTGATATTTCTGGTTGTATCTTCATAATCATATTATAAATAAAAGCTACTAATCCCTTCTGACAAGGGTTTAAGGTAAAAATCTATAGAATAGTAACTGTAAACGGGATCAATGAAAGATCAACCAGAGTGCAGAAGACAACAAACTGTGCAAATGCAAATATAAATAAATAGCAATAAATAACGAGAACATGAGATAGAGAGTCCTTAAAGTGAGATTGTTAGTTGTGGGAACATTTCAGTCAAGGGCAAGTGAATGAAGTTATCCCCAAGCGGTTTCTGTTTTTTGGGAGTATGTGGTTCACTGCACTGGAGCTCTTTCAACAAAATAGGAGAATGGAAATGCAATGAAGAGCAGTTACGCTCTTCTTCAAAGACCAGGAAACTCTGTATGACAGTGTAGACACATAGCACAAAAGCTGATATTTTTGAAAAGCATTTTTGTTTCTTCATCATTCTCAATTTCGATAATTTCTTCTTGCAAGCTCTCGTCCCGTTCTTCCACCTCGCAAAGAAATGGGTTAATTACCCAGTCTGGAATTTCCAGATCATTCAAATCCTTGAATTGATTCTGAAAAACCTTCTTCAGTGACTGCAGGTGTAAGCAGTACTCGTGCAAATCACCGTCTGTGAAAGAGGGTGTCATACTTTCCATGTAGGGCAACAGTGAGAGCATCCTTCTCCCAATGCTTTGCTTACTTATTTCCAATTTTCTGATAAAAGTGGACAACTGCACTTTTTGCCTGGATTAAATTGGAATTCTCACCCAGCAGTTTCATTTTTATAGTATTTGTTTTGTCAGAAAGATCACCTAGGTAAGCCACATCTCCACGTAGAAGTTCAATCTTGTTTCCCAGGCTCTTGTTGACTTTGAGCAAAAATTCAACCACAGTGTCAAAAAGATCAGAGAAATGTTTCAAGCAGCAGGCTTGTGAAGAAGCAAACGTTCAAGCTCTTCACTGTTATCTTGGCATAAATGGCGGAATATTCCGCTATTTAATGGATGAGCTTTAATAGCAGATAGTACAAGAGTCATGCTTGAAAAAAGTCACTGGCTGATGTTTTTGGTTGTGAGATGTTGATGATAGATTGCAAACCATGGATTGGAATTTCTTTTTTCATAAATGCTACGAAACCAGTAAGGCAACCTGTCATAAATGGTGCTCCATCTGTTGCATAAGAAATCATTTTCCTAATCAGAATACTTTTATCTTCAATATACATTTTGAGCTCATCGTAGATTAATTTGCCATTCATATTTGTTTTTAAAGTTTTACTAAAGAGAATCTCTTTGTAAACTTCTCCATTTTTGATAAACTGTACATATGCCATTAGCAATGCCTCACTGTCTCACACAGCTGACTCATCCAGTTGTATCCCAAGTTCTGTTTTTTGTAGCTCATTGACACTCAATGCCTTCACTCATTTCGTCAATACAACGAGCTACAGGCTTATTACTCAGGGGAACTGATCTTAAAATACAGGTATCCATTTTGAGAACAGTAGTGAGCACTTCTGATACAGTAGGCATCTGTGAAATTTTTTTGCTAGCATTTTGGAAATGTTATAAGAATGTTATAATGTTATAAGAAACAACAAGACCACAACCAAGGTCATTTTTAGCTCTCTTGGCAAATGACTCAAGGGTGTGCAACACTTTTCAAATGCTTCTTTCATCTTCTGGAACTGAGTAAAACCATTAGTAGCCTTTTCAGGGCATCTTTTATATAAGTGTTCCTGATGGTTTCATTAGACAGTACAGTATTTCAAGTAAGACATGTGGGGCGTTGCTGATCTGACAGGAACAGAATGAAACCATACTCCAGGCATGTAACATTGTATTGAAACACTTTCTGTAGTTTCTAAGGATTAGAACTCAAGGCATCAGCACCTCCAGACTCATAGAGATACATATTTATCCACCATGAATGGGGCTAAATTAAAATAAAAGATTAACACAAGCTGGGAATGCCTATCGGATGTTGACGATGGCAGCAAGCTGACACTGATGGAATGATGGTAGTGGCACGCAAAGGAACGGCAAGGCGAAGATGAAAACGATCACAACTGCGAAAGTTACGTTGACAAGGATTCAGATTGGAACCTGAATGCTAGTTAGGATAGAGCTGGTGTTCTGCGAGCTCCCTTTACATTATTCCCAATAGTGCGACTGACCCATCCTGTCAGGCCTCATAATTATTGTGCCATAGTTAGCATGCCACTTACCCATCCCCACTCTAAGAATCTCGAAAGCCCCGCCCCAATGATTTTCTATTTCCCCTAATGCCTCCTTAGGACATGTAACCACCCCCTGGGGAGGGATGTTGATACCACCCTCGCTGGGAATCACTGATCTAGAAGAAAGTTACAACTCAGGTTGTAAATTGAGGATGAGGAGAACTTACTTCACTTTGAACCTGTGGAGTTTGCTTCCACAATAAAAAGTAATGGGACGCCTTGTTTAAAAGACCAATGGACACATTTGAAGAAACCGGCTGGGGGAGTTTCTACAGGAGAGCCCCTGGTAACCTGATGCTGAGAGAGTGGATCAGCCACAATTGCATTGAACAGTGGGGCAGACTGGCCTACTCCTGCTCCGTGTTTCCAGAAGGTCCCGACCCTGAAGTCGGACATCACTTCTCACTCGGTAATTTACAAGCCGCGGCTGTCCGACCAGAGACCGCCTCCCTGACTGTCAGCCCACAGCTGCCGTCCTACCTTCTCCCTTCCGTTGCGGAGTAAGGAGATGTTGGCGACGGGGAAGGAGCAGAGCACGCCTTTGGAGTCACAGTCAGACCTGTCGAGTCAGAGGAGAGGAACGTGATTTGTATATTTTCAGTTCAAACAGCATGAAGACAGGCCCTTTGGTATGACTTATCCCTACAGACCAAGATTCCCATCTGAGCTAGCTCAGTTAGCCTGTGTTTGGCCTTTAAACCTTTCACATCTGTGTGCCCGTCTCAAAGTCTTTCACGGGTTACCTGCACCAGCCACTGTCGCTGGCATTCTTGTTCGATGCACCCACTGCCGTTTGTGTAGACAGCTTGAGCTTCAAGTGCCTTTTAAATCTTTCTCCTCTCACCTGAAACTTACGCCTTCTAGTTTTTGATGCTCCAACTCTGGGGCGGGGTGGGGGGGGGGTGGAGTAAGGCTGTGTGCATTCACCCCACCTTCCCCCCTTGAGATTTTGTACACCACTATGAGATCAGCCCCTCAGTCTCTCCCACGGTCCGAGGAATAAAGCCCTACCCTGCCCTCGAATCCAGGCAATATCCTTATAAACATTTGCACTTTTCCCAGCTTAATGGCATCTTTCCGATAATGGAGTGACCAAAACTGAACACAATAGTACAGGTGTGGCCTCACCGACGTCTTGTACAATTGCATTTTAACTCCACAAATTAGCAAGTTCTTTCACTATGTCTCCCCTCTCGCTGTGAAAGGGGTAAACCTCTTTTGCCATTCATTTATTAGAGAGAGAGAGAGAAAGCCTGCAGTGTGTCAAATTGCCTGAAGCAGGCAGTAAAGAAAGCTAATGGCATGTTGGCCTTCATAACAAGGGGAGTTGAGTTTAGGAGCACAGGGCCCTGGTGAGACCACACCTGGAGTATTGTGTTCAGTTTTGGTCTCCAAATTTGAGGAAGGATATTCTTGCTATTGAGGGAGTGCAGCATAGGTTCACAAGGTTAATTCCCGGAATGGAGGGACTGTCATATGTTGAAAGGTTGGAGCGACTGGGCTTGTATACACTGGAATTTAGAAGGATGAGAGGGGATCTGATTGAAACATATAAGATTATTAAGGGAATGGACACGCTAGAGGCAGGAAACATGTTCCCGATGTTGGGGGGAGTCCAGAACCAGAGGCCACAGTTTAAGAATAAGGGGTAGGCCACTTAGAACGGAGTTGAGGAAAAACTTTTTCACCCAGAGAGTGGTGGATCTGTGGAATGCTCTGCCTCAGAAGGCAGTGGAGGCCAATTCTCTGGATGCTTTCAAGAAAGAGTTAGATAGAGCTCTTAAAGATAGTGGAGTCAAGGGATATGGGGAGAAGGCGGGAACAGGGTACTGATTGTGGATGATCAGCCATGATCACTGTGAATGGCGGTGCTGGCTAGAAGGGCCGAATGGCCCACTCCTCCACCTACTGTCTGTTGAATGATTAGTTTTTGTGGTACTACAGATCACAGTCTTTCTCAGGGGCTTGCTCGGTGGGTGGAGGGTGCTGATGATTTTTGGCGGAAGTGGGTGGGGGAGGGCTGTTGTTTAGCTGCTGCTTGTGCGTGGGACAAGTTTGTGGGGGGGGGGGTCTTCGGGATCCCAGCGTTTTAACTGTCACTCATTCTTCAGGATGAATTAATTCTTCATTCATTCAGAATCCAGGATGTATATTGCATACCTTTCTCCGATGTTAAACAGGACTGAACTGCCACGTACCACGCCAGCTTCTGAACTGGGCACCTTGACTGATGAAGACCACCTTCACCACCCTGCCTACCACGTGCAGCACTTTCAGACAGTTGTGTGCTTTTAGTCCAAGACCCCTCTGTTCTATAACACACCCAGAGGTGAAAGTGCCCTCTTAAAGCACTTCAGTTTTTAATTTAGAGAAAGAGCATGGTTTCAGGGCTGTCCGGGCAATGAGCCCACGCCAACCAATTACACGCGTGTGACCAATTGACATGGGAAGAAACCGGAGCGAGGAAACTCATGCAGTCACGGTTAGAACGTAAAAATGCTGCCCGTTCAGACAGCGGTACGAATTGAGCGCGGGTCGCTGGCACTGTAACAGGGTTACGCTAACTGCTATGCTACGGTGCCAGTCTGAATTGAACACCATTTGTCCGCTCACCCAAATGATCAAGATTCCCCCCCCCCCCACCCCAGCAATTTTTCATAGCCTTCCTCACTGTCTACGATACCTTGGTAGAGGGCAGGCCCGTAGAGCTGTCCATTAGGAACAGAATTAGGCCATTCAGCCCATCGAGTTTCATCCGCCATTCCATCTTGACTGATCTACTTTCCCTCTCAACCCTATCTTTAAAATTTAGAGATACTGCGTGGAACTAGGGGAGGAGCCTTGATGGCACTAGAGAGCAGCTTCTTTGAGCTCATCTGCGGAAACAACTTAATTTCCACCTCTGACGCCTCTTTTTTCCCTGTTCAAGGTAGACGGGGTTCTGTCAGTGCCCTTGACCTGCATCTGCACAGAAACTGCGGTTCTTTATGATGATGGCTCACCGACCGGCCGTTTCTCGATACCCGAAGGGTGCGGCCTGGAAGACGAGTGCGCCTTCAGGTTTCTGAGGCTTTGCGGTCCTGTGTGGGGGGGCAGAGCCGATTCTATGCCGGTGCCGACAGCTGAAGCGTCGCGGGAAGAAATGGAATATCGGATCCGCTGCGGGAGGCCTCTGCACTCAGAGAATCGCGCTCCCTCTCTCTCTCTCTCCCGAGGGGGAAGAGTTTGCTGCCGAGTCTCGAGTCGGAGGACATGGCAGACTTCAACACCATAATCAGTGAGTTGGTTTGTTTCTGTCAGTGTGTGACACCTCTCTGCCCCTTTATTAGGGAGAGAAAGAGAGAGTGTCGGGGTGAACAATGAGATTTCCTGTTCTGCAGATCAGTGTCCTTCTCGGGGGCTTGCTTGGTGGGTGGCTTTGATTCTGCTTGTGCAGGAGAGGGGGGAGAAAGGGGCTTTGGAATGGCGTTTTTACTGTCATTCATTCTTTGGGATACTCTTCTGTTTTTGTGGATATATGTGAAGAGCAAGAATTGCAGGTTGTATATTGTATACATTCCCTGATATTCAACGTGACTATTGAACAGGTACTTCCAGCTCACAAAGTCAACAACCCACTTATTTAACCCTCGCTTCATCACAGGACAATTTACAATGGTCCGTTATCTTGTATCACAAACAGAAAATCTGCAGCTGCTGGAAATCCAAAGCAACACACATATAATGCTGGAGGAACTCAGTAGGCCAGGCAGCGTCTGTGGAAAAGAGTACAGTCGACGTTTCGGGCTGAAACCCTTCGGCAGGAATTAACGGTTTCGGCCTGAAATGTCAACTGTACTCTTTCCCATAGTTGCTGCCTGGCCTGCTGAGTTCCTCCAGCATTTTGTGTGTGTTGATGTTTGCGTGATTTGTTTTTTTTATAAACGCATGGGGGTTTGTTGTTTTACTTTGAATGGGTTCCATTGTTTTGTTTCGTGGCTGTCTGTGAGGAAGATGAACCCCAGGTTTGAATACTGCACACACGCTTTGATAATAGATGTTCTTTGGCTTTGACCAATTAACCTACCAAGCGGCGTGTATAAAGACTGTGGGAGGAAACCCACGCGGTCACGGGGAGGGGGACGCGAGTGGTCGATGCCAATACAAGGTGGGCAGGGTGAGGGGCAGGATTACCTGAAGACGAGGTGCACCGGGGTGGTGTAGCTGACGGACGGTATGTAGGAGTAGTAGAAGCTGCCGTAGAGGAAGACGGACAGCCAAAGGAGCAGCAGGACGACGCTGATGAGGATGGCGATCTGCAGCAGAGTGCGGCGCATGTTCAGCACCAGCGCAGTCAGGTGGTCCTGGGCCCAGTAGATCCACCCGTTCATAGTTGGGCAGTGGACACACACCTGGGGGTTTGGTGGGTGGGGAAAACAGGCGAGGAAGGTGGGAAAGAGTGGGGAAGTGAAAGGGTGGATAGAAGGAAGGGGAAAGGAGGGGGAGAGGAGGAGAGGGAGGAGGTTGAGAACTGGGGAAGGGGAGAGAGTGAGGGAAGGGATGGGGAAAGTGGGGTTCAAGGGAGTAGAAAAGCAGGGGAAATGAAAGGGGAGAGAATGGAAAAGGAGGGGAAAGGTGTGGGGTACGGGAGGGCAGAGTGAGACAAAAGGAAAGGGCATATGGAAAGGGAGGGGGAGAGCAGGGGGAAGAAGGGGAGAAGAAAGGGAGAACACAGGAGAAAGGAAGAGGAGGGGAAAGGGAGGGCAGGAGAGCAGGGGGCCACGGAAAGAGAGCAGGGTGGAGTAAGAGAAAGCAAACACATTACTAGAGATTTAATAAAGACAGCATTTCTCAGAGCTGAGGCTGTCACAAAGACCTTCACAATTACTGGGTACAGTTACGTTGGTAATGAAGGAATTGCCACAGCCAATTCTCTCACAGCAGGCTCCCTATAGAAAGAGCAGAAGATAAACAGCTTAAAAGACTCAGCAGATTGAGCAGCATCTGAGGAGGCACAGGAATGGCTGACAATTCAGACTGTGACCTTGCTCAACACACTGAGCTCCCCCAAGCTTTTTTTAAACCACGGTTCCATGTTCAAGCGTCTGCAATCACTCTCTCTCCACATGTCCTACAACGACAATCGCTCTTCGGAGATAAATAAAGAACCAGGAACAGGCCTGCTGTCCTAACATAGCTGACTACAGACGCCATCTCCACCAGGACGTCATCTCCGAAGCCCCTCTCCTCTAGCTATCCAGCTTCTCAACGTAACTTATTCAGGTGTAATACTCCAACAGTCCCGCACAACATCCGTTAAATGGCCTTTACTGCTCTCCTTGTACAGTTGATAATCATTTAATCTCTCATACGTTCGGATTTATTTAAGTTTGATTAAGATGTCCATCATTAAGTACCCCCACCACCCAGGGGATTGCATCTTCTCATTGTTACCATCAGGTAGGAGATACAGAAACCTAAAGGCACATACTCAGCGATTCAGGAACAAATTCTCTCCCTCTGCCATCCAATTTCTGAATGGAAATTGGACCCACGAACACTGCCTCATCAAAAAAAGAAAGTCTGCAGATGCTGGAACCATAGAACGTTACAGCACAGAAACAGGCCTTTTGGCCCTTCTTGGCTGTGCCGAACTATTTTTCTGCCTAGTCCCGCTGACCTGCACCTGGACCATATCCCTCCATACACCTCTCATCTTGGAATTCCAAGCAACTCACACAAAATGCTGGAGGAACTCAGCAGGCCAGGCAGCACCTGTGGAAAAAAGCACAGTTGATGTTTCGGACCAAAACCCTTCGGCAATAGTTTACTACTTTTTTTTTAATTCAATAAGACAACAAACTTCACAACATACGCCGGAGATATTAAACCTGACTTTGATAAGTGCGATGTGATGTGCTTTGGAAGGCCAAATCAGGACAGGACGTTCAGAGTAACTCAGTATTACATTGTACTGTTGCCGCTAAGCTAACAGATTCACGACATATGCTGGTAATATTGAACCTGACTCTGATTATTGACGTTTATGCATGTGACAGTTCTGCTAATTGTTGATTGCTCATGGCTGTCTGCACTACTGTCTTGTAAATTGTTGGTTGCTGTTGCACTGTCTGTTACGGTATTGTGCTGAGTTTTATGCTTGGCACTGAACCACAATCAATTTTGGTATGTTTCACATTCTGGCAGTCAAGTGACTTGGATGCTGATAATTGACAAGGCCAACTTAACCACCCCATCCCTGATGGACTGGGTGTCGAATCCCTTCCTGGCCACCTTCTCTCAAATCCGATCTGTCCCAGTTGCCTTTTCGTCACCTGCCCCAATGTTTCATGGCGATTCAGTGTGAAATTTTGTCCCAGGACGTTTCACACCCTTTAAGCATTGGAAGCCGGCGTTGCATATGTACTAGTTCTGGGTAATTACGCCAGTAAAGAACAGAACTGGCAAAAATAAGTGTTTATACTTATCTTCAGGGACTCTTAATCTCACACGCACACACGCACGCACGCACGCACGCACACACGCACACACGCACACACGCGCACACACACACACACACACACACACACATGCACACGCACACATGGCACAAAACATTAAGCACAGCTTTGGCAGAGGAAGATTTGGCCAGTTCTGGAGCTTGTGATTCAGGGGACAGGACTCAGTGGATTAGAAGGTAACAGCTGTAGGGAGAAGCTGGAGAAACTTGAGCTGTTTTCTCTGGAGTGAGTGAGTGGACTGATAGAAGTTTAGAGAATTATGAAAGGCGCAGATAGGGCAGACAGTCAGTCTTTTTCCCAGGGACGTTTTCCAGAAACGTCAGGGGAGAGAGAGGAAGTTTAAAAGAAACGTGCAGGGCGAGCTTTGGTTATACACAGAGTGGCGAGTAACTGAAATGGGGTAATCAATGCCTGGAGTGGACCTACGAGTACCTGGAATGCCTGGATTGCGATGGACTGATAGCATGAACTTTCTCGAACGTCTGGTAACACCCCCCCTTCACCTTATCTCCTTACCTGCCCATTGCCTCCCTCGTGTTCATCACCCCCTTTTCTTTTTTTCCACGGCCTTCTGTCCTCTCCTATCAGACTCCTCCCAGTTTCACCTGTCACCTTGTGTTTCTCCCTCCCCTTCCCACCTTTTAAATCCACTCCTCATCTTTTTCACTCCAGTCCTGCCAAAGACGTTGACTACTTTTTTCCACAGATGCGGTCTGGCCTGCTGAGTTCTCCAGCATTTTGCGTGTGCTGCATGGACTGATAGATGCCTGGAATGGATTGTTAGGTTCAGTGGTGAAAGCTGATATGGTTTTGGAGTTAAACAGACAGTTAGATGTATCTATGAATACTCTGAGAACGGAAGGATATATATCAGACACAGACAGAGGAGTATTAGTTTAATTAGGTGTTGTGTTCAGCACAGACATTGTGGGTCGAAGGACTTGTTCCTGTTCTGTGCTGTTCTATGGCCTCCATACCACTTTCCTGCACAGAACCCTCAATTCCCAAAATCTGGAATGCTTATTTTAACAACAGCCGCACGGTCCTGAAGAAGGGTCTTGGCCTGAAACGTCGCCTATTTATTCCTCTATATTCCTGCCCGGCCTGCTGCACTCCTCCAGCATTTTGTGTGCGTTGCTCGGGATTTCCAGCATCTGCAGAATCTCAGCTGCACTGTTCTATGGTCTGTGAGTGGGAAGCAGGGGGGAGAAAGAGAGAGGCAGAAGAAAAGAAAGAGAGAGATCTGTGGAGTCAGAGTCACACAGGGCGCAAACAGATCCTTTCACCCTACAATCATGTGCCCACTCACACATTTAAGCAAGGATAATGCCCACTTACTATTCACAGAGACCGTCAGAGGCTGCGTAGTTTCCTTGGCGTCCGACGACAATTCACGGCAAGCAACCAGCGGCCGGGCTCACGGGCTCAGCAGGAGCCCCGGCTGAGTTCATCCCTCGCCCCTCGTCTCTGTCGGCCGCGGGCTGAGGCGGAGGGCACTGCAGTCGGACTTGGCTCTGGTGAGCGAGCGAAAGCCTCAGGAGCCGGGGTCAGTATCACGTGCCCTGCAACTCTCTCAAAGGATCTTCTCTTCAACAGCTCAGCCAGCAGTCCGGGAATTCGCCCTTAGGCGTTCACTCTTAACCAGAGAAAGAGAAGCATGCATCAATGGAGCACAGTATGTAAGAATTCGGATGTTGTGCTGAAGTTTTAAAAACTTCGGTGAGGCTTAATCTGGAGAATTGAGTGCACTGCTAGTCACTGACCTACAGGAAGGACATCAATACGATCGAAAGAGTGCAAAATTTACAAGGATGTTACCAGGATTTGAGGACTCGAGTTATAAGGCTGAATAGGTTAGGACTTTATTCCCTGGAGCATAGCAGAATGAAAGAAGATTTGATAGAGGTATACATAATTATGAGGGGTATAGATAGGGTGGATCTTTAAGGTTGTCATCGCTGAGTCTGGGAATTGGGATAATGTCCCACTATCTATTAAATGCTCCCACTGGCATATACCTCAAATAGCCTCTGACAACCAAGTCCAGCTCCTGGTCTTCACCTGTGGTTTAGCTACTAAGCCCAGCGGAACTGTTTCCACTGGCAGGAAAAGGAGCAAAGGTGGGTTACCAGCGCCTTAAAACCGGTCACTTCGGGCAGATGGGGCTCGTCAGCCGTAGTTGGCAACTCATCTGGGAGAAGGAAAACTCTGATCTCAAAACTCTGCTGCTTTGCAGCCGTACCGCTTGTGAGAAGGCTTCGAGAATAAACCCTGAGGGAAAAATCCGGAGCTGGAGCCCCTGAGGCATTCCTACGTTGAGTTCAACGCTGACTGGCAACTCCTGCGATGCTGCTGGTACCAAACTGTATCGGTCTCTGCCGTTCCTTTGGGTTCATCGAATGCGTGGAGAGGGGGAGCTTGCGTGTCTAGAACGCAATATCCATGGTCGACTGACCGACGGAGGCCTCAGCCACAGACAGCATAAATGCAAGCAGGCTTTTCCCACTGAAGCTGGGTGAGAGGAGGACTGGAGGTCATGGGCTAAGGGTGAAAGGTGAAATGTTTAAGGGGAACAATGAGGGGGAACCTCTTCACTCAAAGTGTGGTGAGAGTGTGGAATGAGCTGCCAGGGGTTTAATTTCAATATTTAGGAGAAGTTTGGATCGGTTCATGGATGGGAGGAACACAGAGGGTCATGGTCCTGGTGCAGGTTGATGGGACTAGGCAGATTAATAGTTTAGCATGGACTAGATGGGCTGAATGGCCTGTTTCTGAGCTGTAGTGTTCTATGAGTCTACGATTCTCCCGACACTCTGCCACAGCAAGATTCCAAAATGGTGGCCTGACGGCGACTCCTTTGCTTGCTTCTTCGGAAACAACTCTGTTTCTATCTCTATTTTTTCCCTTTCAAGACTCTTTTGAAGACCCTGACCTGGAGTTACACGCTGACTGTGGTTCTTTGTGGGAATGGGACCCGCTCTCGGCACGCCGAGGGCTCGGCCTAAGAGTTGGGCTTTAGAGGCCTGGGACCTCGGGGCCCTGGAGACGGGCGGATGGAGGGTCGGTGTGTCGTCGGGGGAGTCGGAAGATCTATGGCTGTGTGTCCGGAGACCTGAGATCGTCGGGCACAGAGCTCGAAAACAGCGTTGCAATGGACTTTTTAACATTTTGTTATATCTCCCCTCTCGATGTGAAAACGGGGCACCATTATTAGAGAGAGAGAGAGAGCCTGTGGTATTTTGAATGCTGGGTGAACAATGTAGTCTTTGGGGTAACTGCATCCGTGTCTTTACTGTTACTTTGCTCACACTTGAGTGCTCGGTGACAGGTGCCGATGCATTTTTTTTCCAGGGGGGAGGGGGGGATTGTAGCTTGCTGCCGTTTACTCGCGGAAGGGAGGGGAGCTGGGGGGGGGGACTTTGGAGTTCTAACATTTAACTGTCGTTCACTCTTTGGGCACTCCTCTGTTTTCGTGGATGGATGTGAAGAAAAAGCATTTCAGAATGTATATTGTATACATTCCCCTGATGTTAAACGTACCTTTGATAACGACCATCAACAGTGGGTCAGTCAGAGATGTACAGCACACAAACAGGCCCTTCAACCCATCTCATTCACAGCAACCCCTGACCACTCACCCCTTTGGTCTCTACGTTTTCCCATCAGCTCCCACCCCACCTACTTCAGATTCAGGTTGAGAACAGTAGCCCTAGAAAGCACAGGAGGTCGCCCCACATCTCCCACCCTCTCCGTGCTGCCCGGCAAATTTGTCTATTTCAGGTGCTGACCCACCTCTCCACTGGATGGCAGAGTCTACCTCCCCTACTCCCAACATCCCCGCCCGGGAAAGTGTTCCCCTCCTGGCGCTTCTGGACCTTTTGCCAATCACCTTCCTCTCTGATCTCCTAGTCCTTGATCCCGACACCAGAGGGATCAATTGCAGTGGGTCCAGGCCCTCGCTGAGGTGGGAGTTAACTCTAGCTATGACTAACCTCTCAAAGAATTTCATCACCGTAGATATGAGTGCTACTGGACAACAGTCATTAAGGCAGCTCACCCTGCCCTTCTTGGGCACTGGTACAATCGTTGCCCTTTCGAGGCAGGTGGGAACTTCCAACTGTAGCAATGAGAGATTGAAAATGCCTTTGAACACACCCGCCAGATGGTCGGCACAAGTTTTCAGTGCCCCGCCCGACACTTCACTGATGCAATGTTCAGGATGAAACATTCACAATATTGACCTATTGATAAGGGAATGCATGGAATTGCTTGCTATAGTAAACATCTCTGAATTGAAATTATTGTATATATTAAACAATTTATTTTTGAAAGGATGAAATGTGTTTATGTATAAGCTGCCGGATCCTGCCCAACTTTTGAAGCGCCCCCTTAATATGTCCTACTACGTTCAGCAGCCTATACACCTGCAAGGAAGCTTCTGACCGAAAATTGGCAATTCCTTCCCTGCCTCCCCCGGAGAAGGGAAAGGAACATGGAACGGGAGGCCTAGGGAGAAAGGAAGGGGGAGGGGAGCACCAGAGGGAGATGGAGAGCAGGCAAAGAGTGATTGTGAGAGGGGCAGAGAGAAAAAAGGGGGGGGGGGGCGCGCGGGGGATAAATAAATAAATAATAAGGGATAGGGTAAGAAGGGGAGGAGAGGCATGAACAGAAGTTAGAGAAGTCAATGTTCATGCCATCAGGTTGGAGGCTACCCAGCCGGTATATAAGCTGTTGTTCCTCCAACTTGAGTGTGGCTTCATCTTGACGGTAGAGGAGGCCATGGATAGACATATCAGAATGGGAAAGGGACGTGGAATTGAAATGTGTGGCCACTGGGAGATCCTGCTTTCTCTGGTGGACAGAGTTCAGTTGAACAGTCCATCACTCACTGCCCCTCTCACAATCACTCCCTGCCTGTTCTCCATCTCCCTCTGGTGCTACCCTCCCTCTTTCTTTCCCCCTCGGCCTCCCATGCCATCATCATCTCCCTTCTCCAGCTTTTGCCAATTAACTTCCCAGCTCTGAGCTTCATCCCTCCCCCTCTGGTCTTCTCCAATCATTTCGGATTTCCCCCTCTCCCTCCCATTTTCAAATCTCTGTCTTTTCTTACCGTTAGTCCTGACGAAGGGTCTCGGCCCGAAACGTCGACTGTACTTCTTCCTATAGATGCTGCCTGGCCTGCTGTGTTCCACCAGCATTTTGTGTGTGTTGCTCAGTATATTTTCCTCTTTTTGTGCACGGTTTATCTGTAATTCCCCAGCACTTCTATACCCGTGGCACAGCACTCCCTGAGATCAGAGATAAACTTCATTCACTAAAGCAACACTCGCACAAAATGCTGGAGGGACTCAGCAGGTCGGGCAGCGTCTGTGGAAAAGAGTAAACAGTCGCAGTTTCGGGCCGAGATCCTTCCGCAGGACTGAGAAGGAAGGGGGTAAATGGCAGAATAAAAAGTCGGGGGGAGGGGAAGGAGGCTAGCTGGAAGCCTGGTGGGTGGAAAGGGTCAGGACTGGAGAGGAAGGAATCTGACAGGACAGGAGAGTGGACCATAGGAGAAAGGGAAGTAGAAGGGGACGGGTGGGGGGAGTGGAATTCAATGTTCATGCCGTCAGGTTTGAGGCTACTCAGAAGGAAGAGGAGGTGTTGCTCCTCCATCCTGAGGGTGGTCTCATCATGCCACGTTTACATGATTTACGAATCTGCTTTGCTGTGGCATCAGATACAATGAAAGACAAGAATAAAAAATTAAATTTAAATAAAAGACAGAGGTTATGTTTCATATGTGGCTATATGTCATCAGACATCAGAGACACTCGCCAATTTGTACCATGAAGAGCATTCTGACTGGCTGCATCACTGTCTGGTCTGGGGGGGGGGGGGGGAACTACTGCAGAGAGTTGTAAACTCAGTCAGCCCCATCATGGCTGCATCACTGTCCGGTCTGGTGGGGGGGGGGGGGGAACTACTGCAGAGAGTTGTAAACTCAGTCAGCCCCATCATGGCTGCATCACTGTCCGGTCTGGTGGGGGGGGGGGAACTACTGCAGAGAGTTGTAAACTCAGTCAGCCCCATCATGGCTGCATCACTGTCCGGTCTGGTGGGGGGGGGGGAACTACTGCAGAGAGTTGTAAACTCAGTCAGCCCCATCATGGCTGCATCACTGTCTGGTCTGGGGGTGGGGGGGGGAACTACTGCAGAGAGTTGTAAACTCAGTCAGCCCCATCATGGCTGCATCACTGTCTGGTCTGAGGGGGGGGGAACTACTGCAGAGAGTTGTAAACTCACTCAGCTCCATCATGGGCACCAGCCTCTGTAGTGTCCAGGACATCTTCAAGGAGCAATGCCTGTGAAAGGCAGCGTCCATCATTAAGGACCCCCACCACCCAGAACATGCCCTCTTCTCATTGTTACCATCAGGGAGGAGGTACAGGAGCCTGAAGGCACACACTCAACAATTCAGGAACAGCTTCTTCCCCTCCGCCATCAGGGAGGAGGTACAGGAGCCTGAAGACACACACTCAACGATTCAGGAACAGCTTCTTCCCCTCTGCCATCAGGGAGGAGGTACAGGAGCCTGAAGACAGACACTCAACGATTCAGGAACAGCTTCTTCCCCTCTGCCATCCGATTTCTGAAAGGACATTGAACCCATGTACACTATCTCACTACTTTTCCCCTTTCTTTTTGCACTAATTATTTAACTATTAGAAACATAGAAACCCTACAGCACAATACAGGCCCTTTGGCCCACAAAGCTGTGCCGAACATGTCCCTACCTTAGAAATTACTAGGGTTACCCATCGCCCTCTATTTTTCTAAGCTTCATGTTCCCGTCCAGGAGTCTCTTAAAAGACCCTATCGTATCCGCCTCCACCACTGTCGCCGGCAGCCCATTCCACGCACTCACCACTCTCTGAGTGAAAAACTTATCCCTGACATCTCCTCTGTACCTGCTCCCCAGCACCTTAAACCTGTGCCCCCTCGTGCTAGCCATTTCAGTCCTAGGAAAAAGCCTCTGACTATCCACATGATCAATGCCTCTCATCATCTTGTACACCTCTATCAGGTCACCTCTCATCCTCTGTCGCTCCAAGAAGAAAAGGCAGAGTTCACTCAACCTATTCTCATAAGGCATGCTCCCCAATCCAGACAACATCCTTGTAAATCTCCTCTGCATCCTTTCTGTGGTTTCCACATCCTTCCTGTAGTGAGGCAACCAGAACTGAGCACAGTCCTCCAAGTGGGGTCTAACCAGGGCCCTATATAGATGCAACATTACCTCTCGGCTCCTAAACTCAACCCCACAATTGATGAAGGCCAATACACCGTATGCCTTCTGAACCACAGAGTTAACCTGTGTAGCTGCTTTGAGCGTCCTTTGGACTCGGACCCCAAGATCCCTCTGATCTTCCACACTGCCAAGAGTCTTACCATTAATACTATATTCTGCCATCATATTTGACCTACCAAAATGAACCACCTCACACTTATCTGGGTTGAACTCCATCTGCCACTTCTCAGCCCAGTTTTGCATCCAGCTGTAACCTCTGACAGCCGTCCACGCTATCCACAACACCCCCAACCTTTGTGTCATCAACAAAGTTACTAACCCATCCCTCCACTTTCTCAACCAGGTCATTTATAAAAATCACAAAGAGTAAGGGTTCCAGAACAGATCCCTGAGGCACCCCACTGGTATATATACATAGTAATTTATAGTTGTTATTATCATCATGTATTGCATTGCCACAAAACAACAAATTGCACAACCTATGCCGGTGAAGTTAGAGGTGAACAAATAGATCTGGAATAAAAGGTATATACATACAGAACTTCCAGCACGTATTTACAATGTAAACTGCAGTTTAAGAAGTGACTTAGTGTTTACGGTGCAGAGGTGGGGGGCGGGGGGAGCTAACTAGAATGATTGATGAATTTGTGTGTTTGTAAATGCAAGGACTGATTAGGGTGGTCAGCGTGGCTTTGTGCGAGGGGAGGTCACATCGCACGCGCGTGATGAATGAAGAGCCTGTGGGGAGGTGACCAAGAGGATCGGTGGACGCTGTCCAAGTGGACATCAGTAAGCTCCCGCACGACTGGAATTGATGGGATCCACGGCGAGGGAGTAAGCTGGACTGGGCGGCAGGAGTTGAAGACGGGCTGCTCTTTCGACTGGAAGGCCTGTGACTGCTGGTGTGCTGCAGTGACTGGTGTTGGCTCCCTTATTGTCTGTACGTATGTACTTGGGGTGGCGGGGTGGAGACGCGTCTCTACCAGAGGAGGCGTGAGGCACTCCTTCCCTCCACTAGCCTGCAGGTCACCCTGGGGCGAGGTGTAGCCCCTGCCTAGCTCCCCAGCCAGGGTCACGTGAACCTGCAGGAGCAGGTGGAGGAGCTGGTGCGTATTGCAAGTCCTGGTTTTGTGACCACTGGCGCCAGGCAGACGATCGCAAGAGGGCAGTAAGCACCTTGAATACATGAAATTCTGTCGTAGGAAAGCAGCGTCCATCATCAGAGACCCCTACCACCCAGGCCATGCTCTCTTCTCGCTGCTGCCATCAGGTAGAAGGTTCAGGAGCCTCAGGACTCGCACCACCAGGTTCAGGAACAGTTACCACCCCTCAACCATCAGGTCGAAGGTACAGGAGCCTCAGGACTCACACCACCAGGTTCAGGAACATTTACCACCCCTCAACCATCAGGTAGAAGGTACAGGAGCCTCAGGACTCGCACCACCAGGTTCAGGAACAGTTATCACCCCTCAACCATCAGGTAGAAGGTACTGGAGCCTCAGGACTCGCACCACCAGGTTCAGGAACAGTTACCACCCCTCAACCATCAGGTAGAAGGTACTGGAGCCTCAGGACTCGCACCACCAGGTTCAGGAACAATTATCACCCCTCAACCATCAGGGAGGAGGTACAGGAGCCTCAGGACTCGCACCACCAGGTTCAGGAACAGTTACCACCCCTCAACCATCAGGTAGAAGGTACAGGAGCCTCAGGACTCGCACCACCAGGTTCAGGAACAGTTACCACCCCTCAACCATCAGGGAGGAGGTACAGGAGCCTCAGGACTCGCACCACCAGGTTCAGGGAGAGTTACCACCCCTCAACCATCAGGTCGAAGGTACAGGAGCCTCAGGACTCACACCACCAGGTTCAGGAACATTTACCACCCCTCAACCATCAGGTAAAAGGTACAGGAGCCTCAGGACTCGCACCACCAGGTTCAGGAACAGTTACCACCCCTCAACCATCAGGTAGAAGGTACTGGAGCCTCAGGACTCGCACCACCAGGTTCAGGAACAGTTACCACCCCTCAACCATCAGGTAGAAGGTACTGGAGCCTCGGGACTCGCACCACCAGGTTCAGGAACAATTACCACCCCTCAACCATCAGGGAGGAGGTACAGGAGCCTCAGGACTCGCACCACCAGGTTCAGGAACAGTTACCACCCCTCAACCATCAGGTAGAAGGTACAGGAGCCTCAGGACTCGCACCACCAGGTTCAGGAACAGTTACCACCCCTCAACCATCAGGTAGAAGGTACTGGAGCCTCAGAACTCGCACCACCTGGTTCAGGAACAATTACCACCCCTCAACCATCAGGGAGGAGGTACAGGAGCCTCAGGACTCGCACCACCAGGTTCAGGAACAGTTACCACCCCTCAACCATCAGGTAGAAGGTACAGGAGCCTCAGGATTCGCACCACCAGGTTCAGGAACAGTTACTACCCCTCAACCATCAGGTAGAAGGTACAGGAGCCTCAGGACTCGCACCACCAGGGTCAGGAACAGTTATTACCCCCTCAACCATCAGCTGGAAGGTACAGGAGCCTCAGGACTCGCACCAACAGGTTCAGGAACAGTTACTACTCCCTCAGCCATCAGCTAGAAGGTACAGGAGCCTCAGGACTCACACCACCAGGTTCAGGAACAGTTACCACCCCTCAACCATCAGGAAGGAGGTACAGAAGCCTCAGGACTCACACCAGCAGGTTCAGGAACAGTTACCACCCCTCAACCATCAGGTCGAAGGTACAGGAGCCTCAGGACTCGCACCACCAGGTTCAGGAACAGTTACCACCCCTCAACCATCAGGTCGAAGGTACAGGAGCCTCAGGACTCGCACCACCAGGTTCAGGAACAGTTACCACCCCTCAACCATCAGGTCGAAGGTACAGGAGCCTCAGGACTCACACCAGCAGGTTCAGGAACAGTTACCACCCCTCAACCATCAGGTCGAAGGTACAGGAGCCTCAGGACTCACACCACCAGGTTCAGGAACAGTTACCACCCCTCAACCATCAGGTCGAAGGTACAGGAGCCTCAGGACTCGCACCACCAGGTTCAGGAACAGTTACCACCCCTCAACCATCAGGCTCCTGAACAAAAGGGAATAACTACACTTGCCCGTCTACTGAGATGTTCCAACAACCAATGATCTCACTTTACGGACTCTTTATCTCACGTTCTGGTTATTTATTGCTATTTATTTATATTTGCATTTGCACAGTTTGTTGTCTTCTGCACTCTGGCTGATCTTTCACCGATCCTGGTTACAGTTACTATTCTGTAGATTTGCCGAGGATGCCCGCAGGGAAATGAATCTCGGGCTGTATGTGGTGACGTGTACGCACTCTGGTAATAAAATTCACTGTGAACTTTGATGATGGTTGTGGGGGGGGGGGGGGGGGTTGTGAAGACACTGCCCAGCAGGTGGCAATGGCAAACCACTTCTGTTGAGAAACCTCGCCAACGTCACACAACACAGCACATAATGAATGGGAAAATACGCAGTAATGCATGCCTGCAGGCGTGGCAATGAAGTTTGCAGGCAACACCACAGTTAGTGGTGTAGTGGACAACGAAAGGTTATCTAAGGTTACAAAAGGAACTAATTCAGCATCTGTAAGCCTCCTTCTCCACCCTGTCGCCACGTACCTGCACCCTGAGGGTCTCTCTGATCTACATTCACTGACTTTAGACAGTCAAGTCTATTGTCATTTAACTATATAAACATACACCGTCAAACGAGACGATGTTTCTGCGCAGCAGGGTGTAAAGCTCAGAAGTACACAACACACACTAACCTGGGAGAGTAAGAATAAGGTCTACAGATAGATTACACATAAATAAACAAAGTAAAGCACATTAATTAAATTTTGTCAGGTATTAACTGGTGACATTTCCAACGCGATGTGGCAGGGAGTTCAGAAGCCCAATGACCTGAGGGAAGAAACTGTTTCCCATCCTGACCATTGTCTTTATGCATCGGAGTCTCCTGCCCGATGGTAGAAAGTCAGAGAGGATGCTGGATGGACGGTTGGGATCCTGGATAATACTAAGGGCCCTGCGTATGCAGCGCTCCTGGTAAACGTCCCCGATGGACGGTAGGGAGACCCCTGTGATCCTCTCGGCCATTCCCACAGTCCTTTGTAGGGACTTCTGGTCCGATGCTCGGCTGCTCGCAAGCTGATTGGGATGCAGCTTGTCAGGACGCTCTCAATGGTGCTACTGTAAAATTCAGTTAAAATTGGTGAGGGGGTGGGACCCTTGCTTGTCTCAATTTCGTCAGGAAGTGGAGGTGCGGCCGTGCCTTTTTGCTCAGGGAGGTGATATTAAGGGACCAGGTGAGATCGTCCCGGGACGTGAACTCCCAACAACTTGGTGCACTGAACTCTCTCTACAGAGGATCCATGTGTCCGCAGAGGGAGATGGTTTATCCGCACCTTCCTACATCCACAATGCTTTCCTTTGTCTTCTCCACGTTCAGGCTTGGGTTGTCCCTCTCGCACCGGCCCATTGTCCCCCTCGCACCGGCCCATTGTCCCCCTCGCACCGGCCCATTGTCCCCCTCGCAACGGCCCATTCTCCCCCTCGCACCGGCCCATTGTCCCCCTCGTACCGGCCCATTGTCCCCCTCGCACCGGCCCATTGTCCCCCTCTCAACGGCCCATTCTCCCCCTCGCACCGGCCCATTCTCCCCCTCGCACCGGCCCATTGTCCCCCTCGCACCGGCCCATTGTCCCCCTCGCACCGGCCCATTGTCCCCCTCTCAACGGCCCATTCTCCCCCTCGCACCGGCCCATTCTCCCCCTCGCACCGGCCCATTGTCCCCCTCGCACCGGCCCATTCTCCCCCTCGCACCGGCCCATTGTCCCCCTCGCACCGGCCCATTCTCCCCCTCGCACCGGCCCATTGTCCCCCTCGCACCGGCCCATTGTCCCCCTCGCACCGGCCCATTGTCCCCCTCGCACCGGCCCATTCTCCCCCTCGCACCGGCCCATTGTCCCCCTCGCACCGGCCCATTGTCCCCCTCGCACCGGCCCATTCTCCCCCTCGCACCGGCCCATTGTCCCCCTCGCACCGCCCCATTGTCCCCCTCGCACCGGCCCATTGTCCCCCTCGCACCGGCCCATTCTCCCCCTCGCACCGGCCCATTCTCCCCCTCGCACCGGCCCATTCTCCCCCTCGCACCGGCCCATTCTCCCCCTCGCACCGGCCCATTGTCCCCCTCGCACCGGCCCATTGTCCCCCTCGCACCGGCCCTCCCACCGCTCCACTTCCTCTCTACACTCTGCCTCGTCAACGTTCTTGAGGAAGTAACCACTGTTGTGTCATCTGCAAGTCACAGTCTGGGTGGGATCCTGTGACCCAGTCATGCTTCAGCAGTGTGAACAGCCGCGGGCTGCGCACACAGCCTAGCAGAGTGCCGGTGCTCAGCGTAATGGGACTAGAGACATTGCTGCCCACATGGACTGACTGTGGCCTTTCTGCTCTGAGGTCCAGTACCCAATTGCTTTTGGAGGTGTTGAGACCCAGCGGGGACAGTTTCTGGGCTATGATGGTGTTATATGTTGAGCTGAAGTCTATACACAGCAACTTTGTCCTTTAGAGAACCCAGGCCTCCCCTTCACATCCTACCAGTCTGTTGTCACCTCTATGCGGTGGCCTCACGGGTGACAGCAACAGGCTCAATAAACTGATTAGAAAGCCTGGCTCTGTTGTATGACAAATCCTGGCGATTCTGGACAATGTTTCTCACCCTCTGCACGCCACCTTGGCTGAACGGAGGAACACTTTCAGTGACAGACTGAGACAACTGCGCTGCTCCAAAGAGCGATATACGAGGTCATTCCTACCCTCGGCTGTTAGGCTCGATAATGAGCCGACCTACAGCCGGGGAAGTGATGACACCCCCCTCCCCCCATTGCATTAAGACTTTCTAAGGTAATTTTTAAAAATTCTTTCTTACTTCTAATATCTATATATCTGTGCATTTGTAACGCTACTGTGACACTAATTTCCTTTGGGATCAATAATATATCGATCCATCTAACTTCCCGGGCAGCCT
This sequence comes from Hypanus sabinus, assembly GCF_030144855.1. NCBI lineage: Eukaryota > Metazoa > Chordata > Chondrichthyes > Myliobatiformes > Dasyatidae > Hypanus > Hypanus sabinus. The sequence continues at coordinate 23,749,091 of NC_082736.1, read as the reverse complement.
GCCCAGGAGAAGGAAAACCCTGATTTTAAACCTCCACTGCCTTGTGGCCATACTCATCCACAGAAAGGCTTCGGGAGTAAACCCTGAGGAAGAAACCCGGAGCCAGGGTCCCTAAGGTCGTTTGATGTTGTTTACAACCTCTGTGATGACACTGGTGACAAGCTGTATCGGCGCTTGCCCTTCCCTTGGACTACATCAGTGACGGGGAGAGGGGGAATCTGCTGCATGGGCAACAGCCCGCTCCTCAAATCTTCCCGCCCAGGCTTGTACCCTGGAGAGGACACTGCAGAGGCACAAACCCATCATCCCCTGGGATTGACGGCTGCCTACTACAACTACCTATCTTCCAGGTGGGACAGGACAGAGTGGAGGGCAGAGGCTATTGCATGGTCAGTGGATCGAATTGAGCGATAAGCCAACTGGAGAGGGTCCAGTGTCGCCGGGAGAAAGGCTTTAATGTGCTCCATGACCAGCCGCACCAAGCATTTCATAACGGTTGATGTTAATACCACCAGACGACAGTCATCTAGGCAGATTACTGTCGCCTTCTTTTGCACTGGAATGATGGATGCGACCTTATGTAGATAGTAAACATAGTTTTATAATAAATGTACTTTGAACTACCTCACTATTTTGCTCTGTTTTTGCATTAGTTTGTTTAAAATATTTCCTTCTGTAACTTACAGTAACTTTTTATATATTGCACTGGGCCTGGGGAGTGGCGCCACAGGTTATTGGTGACTATCAAAAGCTAGCCTTCACAGGTTGAGACACCACGCTTAGGAGCTAGAGGTGATACAATTAACGGTGAGACCACATTTGCCATTGCGGCTGCCAATCTACAAACAGAGGCAATAATGACGGGGGAGTGGGGGGGAATGGACAGGCAGTGCCGCAGATCGAAAGCCTTTATCCAGACTGGAAGGACGTGCTTATGCGAGAAAGGGGGGTTGAAAAGTTCTGCAAGGATAGTACCGGGACTTGAGTTGCGATTATACAGTCACAGAAAAGTACAGCACACACACAGGCCCCATCTAGTCCGTGCTGAAACCATTTAAACTGCCTACTCCCGTCGAGCTGCACCATATCCCTCCAATCCATGTACCCCCAAACTTTTTTTAAAATGTTGAAATCGAGCTCGCACGCACCACTTGTGCTGGCAGCTCGTTCCACCCTCTCAGGACCCCTTGAGTGAAGAAGTTTCCCCTCATGTACCCTTTAAACATCTCACCTTTCACCCTTAACCCGTGACCTCGAGTTGTAGTCCCACCCAACCTCAGTGGAAAAAGCCTCTTTCCATTTCCCCCATCTATACCTCTACTCATAATTTTGTATACCACCATCAAATCTCCCCTCAGTCTTCTACATCCCAAGGGATAAAGTCCTAACCTTTCCATCTTTCCTTATAACTCCGTCCCGGCAACATCCTTGTCAATCTTCCCCGCACTCTGTCAACCTTGTTGACATCCTTCCTACAGGTTGGTGACCAGGATTGCTGGGTTTCAAGGAGCTGAGGGGTGGGGTGGGTGGGAGAAGACCCTAGAGAGATTTATAAAGTCATGAGGGGCAGGGAAAAGGTGGACGGTCACGGTCTTTTCCCCCAAGTTAGGGGAGTTGGAAGGAAGAGGGGAAAGGCGTGAGGGGAGGCCAGAGGCTGGTCGATTGAAGGAAAGAACTACGAGGGAAGTGATAGAAGCGAGGGCAATTGAATAGACACTTGAACAGGAAAGGAGGGGCAAACACGGGTAAGTGGGGCCAGCTCGGGGATGGGCATCTAGGTCAGCATGGACGAGCTGGGCCGAAGGGCCTCTTTCCGTGCTTCACGACCCTTTTGTATGAACGACAACGCGGCGCTCCCTCCTTCCCCCGCCCGGCGCTCCCTCACAACCACGGGAGTTCAGGCCTGGCCCTCCCCAAGGCCGGCAGCGCGGTGTCGGACCCCGCCCCGGACCCGCGTACCGCCCGTCCCCGGTACCTGCCGTCGCAGCCGCCGGAACCCGAGCGCCGCTGCCCCCCATCGCCGGCCACAGCCCGTCACCACGGCAACGGAGTCACCGCCCAAACTGCTCCCCGGCGCACTTCCGGTCACTGCCGGAAGTTAGAAACCCGCCTCCTTTCGGCCTCGTGCCCCTCTCCCTCCACTCTCCCCTTCCCCAACTCCCCCACCCTCTACCCTTCTAACGTCCCCTTCCTCCCTCTACCCCTCCACCTGTCCCCGTCCCCTTCCTCCCTCTACCCCTCCACCTGTCCCCGTCCCCTTCCTCCATCTACCCCTCCATCTCTCCCCGTCCCCTTCCTCCCTCTACCCCTCCACCTCTCCCCGTCCCCTTCCTCCCTCTACCGCTCCACCTCTCCCCGTCCCCTTCCTCCCTCTACCCCTCCACCTCTCCCCGTCCCCTTCCTCCCTCTACCCCTCCACCTGTCCCCGTCCCCTTCCTCCATCTACCCCTCCACCACTCCCCATCCCCTTCCTCCCTCTACCCCTCCACCTCTCCCCGTCCCCTTCCTCCCTCTACCCCTCCACCTCTCCCCATCCCCTTCCTCCCTCTACCCCTCCACCTCTCCCCGTCCCCTTCCTCCCTCTACCCCCCACCGGTCCCCATCCCCTTCCTCCCTCTACCCCTCCACCTCTCCCCATCCCCTTCCTCCCTCTACCCCTCCACCTCTCCCCGTCCCCTTCCTCCCTCTACCCCTCCACCTCTCCCCGTCCCTTTCCTCCCTCTACCCCTCCACCTCTCCCCATCCCCTTCCTCCCTCTACCCCTCCATCTCTCCCCGTCCCCTTCCTCCCTCCACCCCTCCACCTCTCCCCATCCCCTTCCTCCCTCTACCCCTCCACCTCTCCCCGTCCCCTTCCTCCCTCTACCCCTCCACCTCTCCCCGTCCCCTTCCTCTACCCCTCCACCTCTCCCCGTCCCCTTCCTCCCTCTACACCGCCACCTGTCCCCGTCCCCTTCCTCCCTCTACCCCTCCACCTGTCCCCGTCCCCTTCCTCCCTCTACCCCCCACCTGTCCCCGTCCCCTTCCTCCCTCTACCCCTCCACCTGTCCCCGTCCCCTTCCTCCCTCTACCCCTCCATCTCTCCCCGTCCCCTTCCTCCCTCTACCCCTCCATCTCTCCCCGTCCCCTTCCTCCCTCTACCCCCCACCTGTCCCCGTCCCCTTCCTCCCTCTACCCCTCCACCTGTCCCCGTCCCCTTCCTCCCTCTACCCCTCCACCTCTCCCCGTTCCCTTCCTCCCTCTACCCCTCCACCTCTCCCCGTCCCCTTCCTCCCTCTACACCTCCACCTCTCCCCGTCCCCTTCCTCCCTCTTCCCCTCCATCTCTCCCCGTCCCCTTCCTCCCTCTACCCCTCCACCTGTCCCCGTCCCCTTCCTCTCTCTACCCCTCCATTTCTCCCCGTCCCCTTTCTCCCTCTACCCCTCCCCTTCTTCCCTCTACCCCTTCACCCCTCCCCGTCCCCTTCCTCCCTCTACCCCTCCACCCCTCCCCGTCCCCTTCCTCCCTCTACCCCTCCAACTCTCCCCAACCCCTTCCTCCCTCTACCCCTCCACCTGTCCCCGTCCCCTTCCTCCCTCTACCGCTCCACCTCTCCCCGTCCCCTTCCTCCCTCTACCGCTCCACCTCTCCCCGTCCCCTTCCTCCCTCTACCCCTCCACCTCTCCCTGTCCCCTTCCTCCCTCTACCCCTCCACCTCTCCCCGTCCCCTTCCTCCATCTACCCCTCCACCTGTCCCCGTCCCCTTCCTCCCTCTACCCCTCCACCTGTCCCCGTCCCCTTCCTCCCTCTACCCCCCACCTGTCCCCGTCCCCTTCCTCCCTCTACCCCTCCACCTGTCCCCGTCCCCTTCCTCCCTCTACCCCTCCATCTCTCCCCGTCCACTTCCTCCCTCTACCCCTCCTTCTCTCCCCGTCCCCTTCCTCCCTCTACCCCCCACCTGTCCCCGTCCCCTTCCTCCCTCTACCCCTCCACCTGTCCCCGTCCCCTTCCTCCCTCTACCCCTCCACCTCTCCCCGTCCCCTTCCTCCCTCTACCCCTCCACCTCTCCCCGTCCCCTTCCTCCCTCTACACCTCCACCTCTCCCCGTCCCCTTCCTCCCTCTTCCCCTCCATCTCTCCCCGTCCCCTTCCTCCCTCTACCCCTCCACCTGTCCCCGTCCCCTTCCTCTCTCTACCCCTCCATCTCTCCCCGTCCCCTTTCTCCCTCTACCCCTCCCCTTCTTCCCTCTACCCCTTCACCCCTCCCCGTCCCCTTCCTCCCTCTACCCCTCCACCCCTCCCCGTCCCCTTCCTCCCTCTACCCCTCCACCTCTCCCCGTCCCCTTCCTCCCTCTACCCCTTCACCCCTCCCCATCCCCTTCCTCCCTCTACCCCTCCACCTCTCCCCGTCCCCTTCCTCCCTCTACCCCTTCACCCCTCCCCGTCCCCTCCCTCCCTCTACCCCTCCACCTCTCCCCGTCCCCTTCCTCCATCTACCCCTCCACCTGTCCCCGTCCCCTTCCTCCCTCTACCCCTCCACCTGTCCCCGTCCCCTTCCTCCCTCTACCCCCCACCTGTCCCCGTCCCCTTCCTCCCTCTACCCCTCCACCTGTCCCCGTCCCCTTCCTCCCTCTACCCCTCCATCTCTCCCCGTCCCCTTTCTCCCTCTACCCCTCCCCTTCTTCCCTCTACCCCTTCACCCCTCCCCGTCCCCTTCCTCCCTCTACCCCTCCACCCCTCCCCGTCCCCTTCCTCCCTCTACCCCTCCACCTCTCCCCGTCCCCTTCCTCCCTCTACCCCTTCACCCCTCCCCATCCCCTTCCTCCCTCTACCCCTCCACCTCTCCCCGTCCCCTTCCTCCCTCTACCCCTTCACCCCTCCCCGTCCCCTTCCTCCCTCTACCCCTCCACCTGTCCCCGTCCCCTTCCTCCCTCTACCGCTCCACCTCTCCCCGTCCCCTTCCCCCCTTTACCCCTCCACCTCTCCCCGTCCCCTTCCTCCCTCTACCCCTCCACCTGTCCCCGTCCCCTTCCTCCCTCTACCGCTCCACCTCTCCCCGTCCCCTTCCTCCCTTTACCCCTCCACCTCTCCCCGTCCCCTTCCTCCCTCTACCCCTCCACCTCTCCCCGTCCCCTTCCTCGCTCTACCCCTCCACCTGTCCCCGTCCCCTTCCTCCATCTACCCCTCCACCTCTCCCCATCCCCTTCCTCCCTCTACCCCTCCACCTGTCCCCGTCCCCTTCCTCCCTCTACCGCTCCACCTCTCCCCGTCCCCTTCCTCCCTCTACCCCCCACTGGTCCCCGTCCCCTTCCTCCCTCTACCCCTCCACCTCTCCCCATCCCCTTCCTTCCTCTACCCCTCCACCTCTCCCCGTCCCCTTCCTCCCTGTACTCCTCCACCTCTCCCCGTACCCTTCCTCCCTCTACCCCACCACCTGTCCCCGTCCCCTTCCTCCCTCTACCCCTCCACCTGTCCCCGTCCCCTTCCTCCCACTACCCCCCACCTGTCCCCGTCCCCTTCCTCCCTCTACCCCTCCACCTGTCCCCGTCCCCTTCCTCCCTCTACCCCTCCATCTCTCCCCGTCCCCTTCCTCCCTCTACCCCTCCATCTCTCCCCGTCCCCTTCCTCCCTCTACCCCTCCATCTCTCCCCGTCCCCTTCCTCCCTCTACCCCTCCATCTCTCCCCGTCCCCTTCCTCCCTCTACCCCTCCATCTCTCCCCGTCCCCTTCCTCCCTCTACCCCCCACCTGTCCCCGTCCCCTTCCTCCCTCTACCCCTCCACCTGTCCCCGTCCCCTTCCTCCCTCTACCCCTCCACCTCTCCCCGTCCCATTCCTCCCTCTACCCCTCCACCTCTCCCCGTCCCCTTCCTCTCTCTACCCCTCCATCTCTCCCCGTACCCTTCCTCCCTCTACCCCTCCCCTTCTTCCCTCTACCCCTTCACCCCTCCCCGTCCCCTTCCTCCCTCTACCCCTCCAACTCTCCCCAACCCCTTCCTCCCTCTACCGCTCCCCCTCTCCCCGTCCCCTTCCTCCCTCTACCGCTCCACCTCTCCCCGTCCCCTTCCTCCCTCTACTGCTCCACCTCTCCCCGTCCCCTTCCTCCCTCTACCCCTCCACCTCTCCACGTCCCCTTCCTCCCTCTACCCCCCACCTGTCCCCGTCCCCTTCCTCCCTCTGCCCCTCCACCTCTCCCCATCCCCTTCCTCCCTCTGCCCCTCCACCTCTCCCCATCCCCTTCCTCCCTCTACCCCTCCACCTGTCCCCGTCCCCTTCCTCCCTCTACCCCTCCACCTCTCCCTGTCCCCTTCCTCCCTCTACCCGTCCACCTCTCCTCGTCCCCTTCCTCCCTCTACCCCTCCACCTGTCCCCGTCCCCTTCCTCCCTCTACCGCTCCACCTCTCCCCGTCCCCTTCCTCCCTCTACCCCTCCACCTCTCCCCGTCCCCTTCCTCCCTCTACCCCTCCACCTCTCCCCATCCCCTTCCTCCCTCTACCCCTCCACCTCTCCCCGTCCCCTTCCTCCCTCTACCCCTCCATCTCTCCCCGTCCCCTTCCTCCCTCTACCCCTCCACTTCTCCCCGTCCCCTTCCTCCCTCTACCCCTCCACCTCTCCCCGTCCCCTTCCTCCCTCTACCCCTTCACCCCTCCCCATCCCCTTCCTCCCTCTACCCCTCCAACTCTCCCCAACCCCTTCCTCCCTCTACCCCTCCACCTCTCCCTGTTCCCTTCCTCTCTCCACCCCTCCACCTCTCCCCGTCCCCTTCCTCCCTCTACCCCTCCACCTGTCCCCGTCCCCTTCCTCCCTCTACCCCTCCACCTCTCCCCGTCCCCTTCCTCCCTCTACCCCTCCACCTCTCCCCATCCCCTTCCTCCCTCTACCCCTCCATCTCTCCCCATCCCCTTCCTCCCTCTACCCCTCCAACTCTCCCCATCCCCTTCCTCCCTCTACCCCTCCATCTCTCCCCGTCCCCTTCCTCCCTCTACCCCTTCACCCCTCCCCGTCCCCTTCCTTCCTCTACCACTCCACCTCTCCCCGTCCCCTTCCTCCCTCTACCCCTTCACCCCTCCCTGTCCCTTCCTCCCTCTACCCCTCCAACTCTCCCCAACCCCTTCCTCCCTCTACCCCTCCACCTATCCCCGTCCCCTTCCTCCCTCTACCGCTCCACCTCTCCCCGTCCCCTTCCTCCCTCTACCCCTCCACCTGTCCCCGTCCCCTTCCTTCCTCTACCCCTCCACCTCTCCCCGTCCCCTTCCTCCCTCTACCCCTCCAACTCTCCCCAACCCCTTCCTCCCTCTACCCCTCCAACTCTCCCCGTCCCCTTCCTCCCTCTACCCCTCCACCTGTCCCCGTCCCCTTCCTCCATCTACCCCTCCACCTGTCCCCGTCCCCTTCCTCCCTCTACCGCTCCACCTCTCCCCGTCCCCTTCCTCCCTCTACCCCTCCACCTCTCCCCGTCCCCTTCCTCCCTCTACCCCTCCATCTCTCCCCGTCCCCTTCCTCCCTCTACCCCTCCCCGTCCCCTTCCTCCCTCTACTCCTCCACCTCTTCCCGTCCCCTTCCTCCCTCTACTCCTCCACCTCTCCCCATCCCCTTCCTCCCTCTACCCCTCCAACTCTCCCCGTCCCCTTCCTCCCTCTACCCCTCCAACTCTCCCCATCCCCTTCCTCCCTCTACCCCTCCCCTTCCTCCCTCTACCCCTTCACCCCTCCCCGTCCCCTTCCTCCCTCTACCCCTCCACCTCTCCCCGTCCCCTTCCTCCCTCTACCCCTTCACCTCTCCACGTCCCCTTCCTCCCTCTACCCCTCCAACTCTCCCCATCCCCTTCCTCCCTCTACCCCTCCCCTTCCTCCCTCTACCCCTTCACCCCTCCCCGTCCCCTTCCTCCCTCTACCCCTCCACCTCTCCCTGTCCCCTTCCTCCCTCTACCCCTCCACCTCTCCACGTCCCCTTCCTCCCTCTACCCCCCACCTGTCCCCGTCCCCTTCCTCCCTCTGCCCCTCCACCTCTCCCCATCCCCTTCCTCCCTCTGCCCCTCCACCTCTCCCCATCCCCTTCCTCCCTCTACCCCTCCACCTGTCCCCGTCCCCTTCCTCCCTCTACCGCTCCACCTCTCCCCGTCCCCTTCCTCCCTCTACCTCTCCCCGTCCCCTTCCTCCCTCTACCTCTCCCCGTCCCCTTCCTCCCTCCACCTCTCCCCGTCCCCTTCCTCCCTCTACCCCTCCACCTCTCTCCGTCCCCTTCCTCCCTCTACCCCTCCACCTCCCCGTCCCCTTCCTCCCTCTACCCTGTCCTCTTTACCCCTCCACCTCTCCCCGTCCCCTTCCTCCCTCTACCCCTTCACCTCTCCCCATCCCCTTCCTCCCCCTACCCCTCCAACTCTCCCCAACCCCTTCTTCCCTCTACCCCTCCACCTCTCCCTGTTCCCTTCCTCTCTCTACCCCTCCACCTCTCCCCGTCCCCTTCCTCCCTCTACCCCTCCACCTCTCCCCATCCCCTTCCTCCCTCTACCCCTCCATCTCTCCCCGTCCCCTTCCTCCCTCTACCCCTCCACCTGTCCCCGTCCCCTTCCTCTCTCTACCCCTCCATCTCTCCCCGTCCCCTTTCTCCCTCTACCCCTCCCCTTCTTCCCTCTACCCCTTCACCCCTCCCCGTCCCCTTCCTCCCTCTACCCCTCCACCCCTCCCCGTCCCCTTCCTCCCTCTACCCCTCCACCTCTCCCCGTCCCCTTCCTCCCTCTACCCCTTCACCCCTCCCCATCCCCTTCCTCCCTCTACCCCTCCACCTCTCCCCGTCCCCTTCCTCCCTCTACCCCTTCACCCCTCCCCGTCCCCTTCCTCCCTCTACCCCTCCACCTGTCCCTGTCCCCTTCCTCCCTCTACCGCTCCACCTCTCCCCGTCCCCTTCCCCCCTTTACCCCTCCACCTCTCCCCGTCCCCTTCCTCCCTCTACCCCTCCACCTGTCCCCGTCCCCTTCCTCCCTCTACCGCTCCACCTCTCCCCGTCCCCTTCCTCCCTTTACCCCTCCACCTCTCCCCGTCCCCTTCCTCCCTCTACCCCTCCACCTCTCCCCGTCCCCTTCCTCGCTCTACCCCTCCACCTGTCCCCGTCCCCTTCCTCCATCTACCCCTCCACCTCTCCCCATCCCCTTCCTCCCTCTACCCCTCCACCTGTCCCCGTCCCCTTCCTCCCTCTACCGCTCCACCTCTCCCCGTCCCCTTCCTCCCTCTACCCCCCACTGGTCCCCGTCCCCTTCCTCCCTCTACCCCTCCACCTCTCCCCATCCCCTTCCTTCCTCTACCCCTCCACCTCTCCCCGTCCCCTTCCTCCCTGTACCCCTCCACCTCTCCCCGTCCCCTTCCTCCCTCTACCCCACCACCTGTCCCCGTCCCCTTCCTCCCTCTACCCCTCCACCTGTCCCCGTCCCCTTCCTCCCACTACCCCCCACCTGTCCCCGTCCCCTTCCTCCCTCTACCCCTCCACCTGTCCCCGTCCCCTTCCTCCCTCTACCCCTCCATCTCTCCCCGTCCCCTTCCTCCCTCTACCCCTCCATCTCTCCCCGTCCCCTTCCTCCCTCTACCCCTCCATCTCTCCCCATCCCCTTCCTCCCCCTACCCCTCCACCTCTCCCCGTCCCCTTCCTCCCTCTACCCCTCCACCTCTCCACGTCCCCTTCCTCCCTCTACCCCCCACCTGTCCCCGTCCCCATCCTCCCTCTGCCCCTCCACCTCTCCCCATCCCCTTCCTCCCTCTGCCCCTCCACCTCTCCCCATCCCCTTCCTCCCTCTACCCCTCCACCTGTCCCCGTCCCCTTCCTCCCTCTACCCCTCCACCTCTCCCTGTCCCCTTCCTCCCTCTACCCCTCCACCTCTCCTCGTCCCCTTCCTCCCTCTACCCCTCCACCTGTCCCCGTCCCCTTCCTCCCTCTACCGCTCCACCTCTCCCCGTCCCCTTCCTCCCTCTACCCCTCCACCTCTCCCCGTCCCCTTCCTCCCTCTACCCCTCCACCTCTCCCCATCCCCTTCCTCCCTCTACCCCTCCATCTCTCCCCGTCCCCTTCCTCCCTCTACCCCTCCACCTGTCCCCGTCCCCTTCCTTCCTCTACCCCTCCACCTCACCCCGTCCCCTTCCTCCCTCTACCCCTCCACCTCTCCACGTCCCCTTCCTCCCTCTACCCCCCACCTGTCCCCGTCCCCTTCCTCCCTCTGCCCCTCCACCTCTCCCCGTCCCCTTCCTCCCTCTGCCCCTCCACCTCTCCCCATCCCCTTCCTCCCTCTACCCCTCCACCTGTCCCCGTCCCCTTCCTCCCTCTACCCCTCCACCTCTCCCTGTCCCCTTCCTCCCTCTACCCCTCCACCTCTCCTCGTCCCCTTCCTCCCTCTACCCCTCCACCTGTCCCCGTCCCCTTCCTCCATCTACCGCTCCACCTCTCCCCGTCCCCTTCCTCCCTCTACCCCTCCATCTCTCCCCGTCCCCTTCCTCCCTCTACCCCTCCACCTGTCCCCGTCCCCTTCCTTCCTCTACCCCTCCACCTCTCCCCGTCCCCTTCCTCCCTCTACCCCTCCAACTCTCCCCAACCCCTTCCTCCCTCTACCCCTCCAACTCTCCCCGTCCCCTTCCTCCCTCTACCCCTCCACCTGTCCCCGTCCCCTTCCTCCATCTACCCCTCCACCTGTCCCCGTCCCCTTCCTCCCTCTACCGCTCCACCTCTCCCCGTCCCCTTCCTCCCTCTACCCCTCCACCTCTCCCCGTCCCCTTCCTCCCTCTACCCCTCCATCTCTCCCCGTCCCCTTCCTCCCTCTACCCCTCCCCGTCCCCTTCCTCCCTCTCCCCCTCTACCTCTCCCCGTCCCCTTCCTCCCTCTACCCCCACCTCTTCCCGTCCCCTTCCTCCCTCTACTCCTCCACCTCTTCCCGTCCCCTTCCTCCCTCTACTCCTCCACCTATCCCCGTCCCCTTCCTCCCTCTACCGCTCCACCTCTCCCCGTCCCCTTCCTCCCTCTACCCCTCCACCTGTCCCCGTCCCCTTCCTTCCTCTACCCCTCCACCTCTCCCCGTCCCCTTCCTCCCTCTACCCCTCCAACTCTCCCCAACCCCTTCCTCCCTCTACCCCTCCAACTCTCCCCGTCCCCTTCCTCCCTCTACCCCTCCACCTGTCCCCGTCCCCTTCCTCCATCTACCCCTCCACCTGTCCCCGTCCCCTTCCTCCCTCTACCGCTCCACCTCTCCCCGTCCCCTTCCTCCCTCTACCCCTCCACCTCTCCCCGTCCCCTTCCTCCCTCTACCCCTCCATCTCTCCCCGTCCCCTTCCTCCCTCTACCCCTCCCCGTCCCCTTCCTCCCTCTACTCCTCCACCTCTTCCCGTCCCCTTCCTCCCTCTACTCCTCCACCTCTCCCCATCCCCTTCCTCCCTCTACCCCTCCAACTCTCCCCGTCCCCTTCCTCCCTCTACCCCTCCAACTCTCCCCATCCCCTTCCTCCCTCTACCCCTCCCCTTCCTCCCTCTACCCCTTCACCCCTCCCCGTCCCCTTCCTCCCTCTACCCCTCCACCTCTCCCCGTCCCCTTCCTCCCTCTACCCCTTCACCTCTCCACGTCCCCTTCCTCCCTCTACCCCTCCAACTCTCCCCATCCCCTTCCTCCCTCTACCCCTCCCCTTCCTCCCTCTACCCCTTCACCCCTCCCCGTCCCCTTCCTCCCTCTACCCCTCCACCTCTCCCTGTCCCCTTCCTCCCTCTACCCCTCCACCTCTCCACGTCCCCTTCCTCCCTCTACCCCCCACCTGTCCCCGTCCCCTTCCTCCCTCTGCCCCTCCACCTCTCCCCATCCCCTTCCTCCCTCTGCCCCTCCACCTCTCCCCATCCCCTTCCTCCCTCTACCCCTCCACCTGTCCCCGTCCCCTTCCTCCCTCTACCGCTCCACCTCTCCCCGTCCCCTTCCTCCCTCTACCTCTCCCCGTCCCCTTCCTCCCTCTACCTCTCCCCGTCCCCTTCCTCCCTCCACCTCTCCCCGTCCCCTTCCTCCCTCTACCCCTCCACCTCTCTCCGTCCCCTTCCTCCCTCTACCCCTCCACCTCCCCGTCCCCTTCCTCCCTCTACCCTGTCCTCTTTACCCCTCCACCTCTCCCCGTCCCCTTCCTCCCTCTACCCCTTCACCTCTCCCCATCCCCTTCCTCCCCCTACCCCTCCAACTCTCCCCAACCCCTTCTTCCCTCTACCCCTCCACCTCTCCCTGTTCCCTTCCTCTCTCTACCCCTCCACCTCTCCCCGTCCCCTTCCTCCCTCTACCCCTCCACCTCTCCCCATCCCCTTCCTCCCTCTACCCCTCCATCTCTCCCCGTCCCCTTCCTCCCTCTACCCCTCCACCTGTCCCCGTCCCCTTCCTCTCTCTACCCCTCCATCTCTCCCCGTCCCCTTTCTCCCTCTACCCCTCCCCTTCTTCCCTCTACCCCTTCACCCCTCCCCGTCCCCTTCCTCCCTCTACCCCTCCACCCCTCCCCGTCCCCTTCCTCCCTCTACCCCTCCACCTCTCCCCGTCCCCTTCCTCCCTCTACCCCTTCACCCCTCCCCATCCCCTTCCTCCCTCTACCCCTCCACCTCTCCCCGTCCCCTTCCTCCCTCTACCCCTTCACCCCTCCCCGTCCCCTTCCTCCCTCTACCCCTCCACCTGTCCCTGTCCCCTTCCTCCCTCTACCGCTCCACCTCTCCCCGTCCCCTTCCCCCCTTTACCCCTCCACCTCTCCCCGTCCCCTTCCTCCCTCTACCCCTCCACCTGTCCCCGTCCCCTTCCTCCCTCTACCGCTCCACCTCTCCCCGTCCCCTTCCTCCCTTTACCCCTCCACCTCTCCCCGTCCCCTTCCTCCCTCTACCCCTCCACCTCTCCCCGTCCCCTTCCTCGCTCTACCCCTCCACCTGTCCCCGTCCCCTTCCTCCATCTACCCCTCCACCTCTCCCCATCCCCTTCCTCCCTCTACCCCTCCACCTGTCCCCGTCCCCTTCCTCCCTCTACCGCTCCACCTCTCCCCGTCCCCTTCCTCCCTCTACCCCCCACTGGTCCCCGTCCCCTTCCTCCCTCTACCCCTCCACCTCTCCCCATCCCCTTCCTTCCTCTACCCCTCCACCTCTCCCCGTCCCCTTCCTCCCTGTACCCCTCCACCTCTCCCCGTCCCCTTCCTCCCTCTACCCCACCACCTGTCCCCGTCCCCTTCCTCCCTCTACCCCTCCACCTGTCCCCGTCCCCTTCCTCCCACTACCCCCCACCTGTCCCCGTCCCCTTCCTCCCTCTACCCCTCCACCTGTCCCCGTCCCCTTCCTCCCTCTACCCCTCCATCTCTCCCCGTCCCCTTCCTCCCTCTACCCCTCCATCTCTCCCCGTCCCCTTCCTCCCTCTACCCCTCCATCTCTCCCCATCCCCTTCCTCCCCCTACCCCTCCACCTCTCCCCGTCCCCTTCCTCCCTCTACCCCTCCACCTCTCCACGTCCCCTTCCTCCCTCTACCCCCCACCTGTCCCCGTCCCCATCCTCCCTCTGCCCCTCCACCTCTCCCCATCCCCTTCCTCCCTCTGCCCCTCCACCTCTCCCCATCCCCTTCCTCCCTCTACCCCTCCACCTGTCCCCGTCCCCTTCCTCCCTCTACCCCTCCACCTCTCCCTGTCCCCTTCCTCCCTCTACCCCTCCACCTCTCCTCGTCCCCTTCCTCCCTCTACCCCTCCACCTGTCCCCGTCCCCTTCCTCCCTCTACCCCTCCACCTCTCCCCGTCCCCTTCCTCCCTCTACCCCTCCACCTCTCCCCATCCCCTTCCTCCCTCTACCCCTCCATCTCTCCCCGTCCCCTTCCTCCCTCTACCCCTCCACCTGTCCCCGTCCCCTTCCTTCCTCTACCCCTCCACCTCACCCCGTCCCCTTCCTCCCTCTACCCCTCCACCTCTCCACGTCCCCTTCCTCCCTCTACCCCCCACCTGTCCCCGTCCCCTTCCTCCCTCTGCCCCTCCACCTCTCCCCGTCCCCTTCCTCCCTCTGCCCCTCCACCTCTCCCCATCCCCTTCCTCCCTCTACCCCTCCACCTGTCCCCGTCCCCTTCCTCCCTCTACCCCTCCACCTCTCCCTGTCCCCTTCCTCCCTCTACCCCTCCACCTCTCCTCGTCCCCTTCCTCCCTCTACCCCTCCACCTGTCCCCGTCCCCTTCCTCCCTCTACCGCTCCACCTCTCCCCGTCCCCTTCCTCCCTCTACCCCTCCATCTCTCCCCGTCCCCTTCCTCCCTCTACCCCTCCACCTGTCCCCGTCCCCTTCCTTCCTCTACCCCTCCACCTCTCCCCGTCCCCTTCCTCCCTCTACCCCTCCAACTCTCCCCAACCCCTTCCTCCCTCTACCCCTCCAACTCTCCCCGTCCCCTTCCTCCCTCTACCCCTCCACCTGTCCCCGTCCCCTTCCTCCATCTACCCCTCCACCTGTCCCCGTCCCCTTCCTCCCTCTACCGCTCCACCTCTCCCCGTCCCCTTCCTCCCTCTACCCCTCCACCTCTCCCCGTCCCCTTCCTCCCTCTACCCCTCCATCTCTCCCCGTCCCCTTCCTCCCTCTACCCCTCCCCGTCCCCTTCCTCCCTCTCCCCCTCTACCTCTCCCCGTCCCCTTCCTCCCTCTACCCCCACCTCTTCCCGTCCCCTTCCTCCCTCTACTCCTCCACCTCTTCCCGTCCCCTTCCTCCCTCTACTCCTCCACCTCTCCCCATCCCCTTCGTCCCTCTACCCCTCCAACTCTCCCCGTCCCCTTCCTCCCTCTACCCCTCCAACTCTCCCCATCCCCTTCCTCCCTCTACCCCTCCCCTTCCTCCCTCTACCCCTCCCCTTCCTCCCTCTACCCCTTCACCCCTCCCCGTCCCCTTCCTCCCTCTACCCCTCCACCTCTCCCCGTCCCCTTCCTCCCTCTACCCCTTCACCTCTCCACGTCCCCTTCCTCCCTCTACCCCTCCAACTCTCCCCATCCCCTTCCTCCCTCTACCCCTCCCCTTCCTCCCTCTACCCCTTCACCCCTCCCCGTCCCCTTCCTCCCTCTACCCCTCCACCTCTCCACGTCCCCTTCCTCCCTCTACCCCCCACCTGTCCCCGTCCCCTTCCTCCCTCTGCCCCTCCACCTCTCCCCATCCCCTTCCTCCCTCTGCCCCTCCACCTCTCCCCATCCCCTTCCTCCCTCTACCCCTCCACCTGTCCCCGTCCCCTTCCTCCCTCTACCGCTCCACCTCTCCCCGTCCCCTTCCTCCCTCTACCCCTCCACCTCTCCCCGTCCCCTTCCTCCCTCTACCTCTCCCCGTCCCCTTCCTCCCTCCACCTCTCCCCGTCCCCTTCCTCCCTCTACCCCTCCACCTCTCTCCGTCCCCTTCCTCCCTCTACCCCTCCACCTCCCCGTCCCCTTCCTCCCTCTACCCCTCCACCTGTCCCCGTCCCCTTCCTTCCTCTACCCCTCCACCTCTCCCCGTCCCCTTCCTCCCTCTACCCCTCCAACTCTCCCCAACCCCTTCCTCCCTATACCCCTCCAACTCTCCCCGTCCCCTTCCTCCCTCTACCCCTCCACCTGTCCCCGTCCCCTTCCTCCATCTACCCCTCCACCTGTCCCCGTCCCCTTCCTCCCTCTACCGCTCCACCTCTCCCCGTCCCCTTCCTCCCTCTACCCCTCCACCTCTCCCCGTCCCCTTCCTCCCTCTACCCCTCCATCTCTCCCCGTCCCCTTCCTCCCTCTACCCCTCCCCGTCCCCTTCCTCCCTCTCCCCCTCCACCTCTCCCCGTCCCCTTCCTCCCTCTACCCCCACCTCTTCCCGTCCCCTTCCTCCCTCTACTCCTCCACCTCTTCCCGTCCCCTTCCTCCCTCTACTCCTCCACCTCTCCCCATCCCCTTCCTCCCTCTACCCCTCCAACTCTCCCCGTCCCCTTCCTCCCTCTACCCCTCCAACTCTCCCCATCCCCTTCCTCCCTCTACCCCTCCCCTTCCTCCCTCTACGCCTTCACCCCTCCCCGTCCCCTTCCTCCCTCTACCCCTCCACCTCTCCCCGTCCCCTTCCTCCCTCTACCCCTTCACCTCTCCACGTCCCCTTCCTCCCTCTACCCCTCCAACTCTCCCCATCCCCTTCCTCCCTCTACCCCTCCCCTTCCTCCCTCTACCCCTTCACCCCTCCCCGTCCCCTTCCTCCCTCTACCCCTCCACCTCTCCCCGTCCCCTTCCTCCCTCTACCCCTCCACCTCTCCACGTCCCCTTCCTCCCTCTACCCCCCACCTGTCCCCGTCCCCTTCCTCCCTCTGCCCCTCCACCTCTCCCCATCCCCTTCCTCCCTCTGCCCCTCCACCTCTCCCCATCCCCTTCCTCCCTCTACCCCTCCACCTGTCCCCGTCCCCTTCCTCCCTCTACCGCTCCACCTCTCCCCGTCCCCTTCCTCCCTCTACCCCTCCACCTCTCCCCGTCCCCTTCCTCCCTCTACCTCTCCCCGTCCCCTTCCTCCCTCCACCTCTCCCCGTCCCCTTCCTCCCTCTACCCCTCCACCTCTCTCCGTCCCCTTCCTCCCTCTACCCCTCCACCTCCCCGTCCCCTTCCTCCCTCTACCCTGTCCTCTTTACCCCTCCACCTCTCCCCGTCCCCTTCCTCCCTCTACCCCTTCACCTCTCCCCATCCCCTTCCTCCCCCTACCCCTCCAACTCTCCCCAACCCCTTCTTCCCTCTACCCCTCCACCTCTCCCTGTTCCCTTCCTCTCTCTACCCCTCCACCTCTCCCCGTCCCCTTCCTCCCTCTACCCCTCCACCTCTCCCCATCCCCTTCCTCCCTCTACCCCTCCATCTCTCCCCGTCCCCTTCCTCCCTCTACCCCTCCCCTTCCTCCCTCTACCCCTTCACCCCTCCCCGTCCCCTTCCTCCCTCTACCCCTCCACCTCTCCCCGTCCCCTTCCTCTACCCCTTCACCCCTCCCCATCCCCTTCCTCCCTCTACCCCTCCAACTCTCCCCAACCCCTTCCTCCCTCTACCCCTCCACCTCTCCCCGTCCCCTTCCTCCCTCTATCTCTCCCCGTCCCCTTCCACCTCTCCCCAACCCCTTTCTACCTCTTCCCATTGCTTTCCTCCCTCTACCCCTCCCCTCCCTCAACTTCCCACTCTCCTCCCCTCCCTTCACTACACCCCTTCCCTCAACTCCCCCACCCTTCACTTTTCCTCCTCCCCTCGCTCTACCTCAAAACAGTTACAGTGACCCTCACCCTGAATAAACAGTGACTCTGTACAGTTACACAGTGAGTGACCCTCACCCTGAATAAACAGTGACTCTGTACAGTTTCACAGTGAGTGACCCTCACCCTGAATAAACAGTGACTCTGTACAGTTACACAGTGAGTGACCCTCACCCTGAATAAACAGTGACTCTGTTCCGTTACACAGTGAGTGACCCTCACCCTGAATAAACAGTGACTCTGTACAGTTACTGTGAGTGACCCTCACCCTGAATAAACAGTGACTCTGTACAGTTACAGTGAGTGACCCTCACCCTGAATAAACAGTGACTCTGTTCCGTTACACAGTGAGTGACCCTCACCCTGAATAAACAGTGACTCTGTACAGTTACTGTGAGTGACCCTCACCCTGAATAAACAGTGACTCTGTACAGTTACAGTGAGTGACCCTCACCCTGAATAAACAGTGACTCTGTACAGTTACACAGTGAGTGACCCTCACACTGAATGAACGGTGACTCTGTACAGTTACACAGTGAGTGAACCTCACCATGAATAAACAGTGACTCTGTACAGTTACACAGTGAGTGACCCTCACCCTGAATAAACAGTGACTCTGTACAGTTACACAGTGAGTGACCCTCACACTGAATGAACGGTGACTCTGTACAGTTACACAGTGAGTGACCCTCACCCTGAATAAACAGTGACTCTGTACAGTTACACAGTGAGTGACCCTCACCCTGAATAAACAGTGACTCTGTACAGTTACACAGTGAGTGACCCTCACACTGAATGAACGGTGACTCTGTACAGTTACACAGTGACCCTCACCCTGAATAAACAGTGACTCTGTACAGCTACACAGTGAGTGACCCTCACACTGAATAAACAGTGACTCTGTACAGTTACACAGTGACTGACCCTCACCCTGAATAAACAGTGACTCTGTACAGTTACACAGTGACCCTCACCCTGAATAAACAGTGACTCTGTACAGTTACTGTGAGTGACCCTCACCCTGAATAAACAGTGACTCTGAACAGTTACACAGTGAGTGACCCTCACCCTGAATAAACAGTGACTCTGTACAGTTACACAGTGAGTGACCCTCACCCTGAATAAACAGTGACTCTGTACAGTTACACAGTGAGTGACCCTCACCCTGAATAAACAGTGACTCTGTACAGTTACACAGTGAGTGACCCTCACACTGAATGAACGGTGACTCTGTACAGTTACACAGTGACCCTCACCCTGAATAAACAGTGACTCTGTACAGTTACACAGTGAGTGACCCTCACACTGAATGAACAGTGACTCTGTACAGTTACACAGTGACCCTCACCCTGAATAAACAGTGACTCTGTACAGTTACACAGTGAGTGACCCTCACCCTGAATAAACAGTGACTCTGTACAGTTACACAGTGAGTGACCCTCACCCTGAATAAACAGTGACTCTGTACAGTTACACAGTGAGTGACCCTCACACTGAATGAACAGTGACTCTGTACAGTTACACAGTGACCCTCACCCTGAATAAACAGTGACGCTGTACAGTTACAGTGAGTGACCCTCACCCTGAATAAACAGTGACTCTGTACAGTTACAGTGACCCTCACCCTGAATGAACAGTGACTCTGTACAGTTACAGTGAGTGACCCTCACCCTGAATAAACAGTAACTCTGTACAGTTACACAGAGAGTGACCCTCACCCTGAATAAACAGTGACTCTGTACAGTTACAGTGAGTGACCCTCACCCTGAATAAACAGTGACCCTGTACAGTTACACAGTGAGTGACCCTCACCCTGAATAAACAGAGCAGTGGATTTCCAGCATCTGCAGACTTTCTCATGTTGTGAAATTCGTTGTTTTGTAACAGTATAATTGTCTATCTTATACAACATACGGTATACTTCTTTGTGTAATTTGCAGTATATTAGTGAACCGAGAAATAGATTTTAAATACTGTGAATAATAATTATATGTACACTGATACCCTAGGCATGTGTATGTCTTTAAATTTTAATTTTAATTTATTTAAATCTTATATCCATCCCACAACATGAGGGAGTAAAACGCTTTGCATTATGACTCTGTCGCAACGTACAGGCATGTGGCTGTAAGTCTAACAGCTTGAGGAAAGAAGCTGTCCCATAGCCTGTTGGTCCCGGCTTTAATGCTGCGATTGCCAGACAGATGCAGCTGAAACGGTTTATGGTCGGGGTGACTGGTGTCCCAGATGATCTTCCAGCCCTTCTTTCTGCACCTGCTGCTGTAAGTGTCCTCAATGGAGGGAAGTTCACGTCCACAGATGTACTGGGCTGTCCATACCACTCTCTGCAGTGTCCAGAGATTGAGGTTGGTGCAGTTCCTCTTCCAGGCTACGATACAGCCAGTCAGGATGCTCTCAATGGTGTCTTGAGGATCTCTGGGGGCTCATGCCAAGCTTAATCAGCCACCTGAGAAGAAGAGACGCTGTTGTGCTTTTTTTGTCACAAAGCCGGTGTGTACAGTCCAGGTGAGATCATGGGTGATGGGTACACTGAGGGACTTGAAACCACTCACCCTCTTACCATCAGGCCCATTGATGTTGATCGGGCACAGCCTGTCTCCGTTCCTCCTGTAACCCATAATCAGCTCTTTTATTTTTTGAACACTGGGGGAGAGGTTGTTATCCTGGCACCCAGGGGCCAACCTCTCCTCTGCGGGCTGTCTCGTCCCCGATCGAAGTGGTGTCCTCTGCGAACCTGATCAGCAGATTGGAGCTGTATGTGGCACCACAGTCGCGGGTGTCAGGGGAGTAGAGGAGGGGACTCAGGAAACAACCCTGGGGGGGGGGGGAGGGCACCTGCGTTGTGGGTCAGAGGGGCAGAGGTGAGGGAGCCCATCCTTACACACAGTTCACTATTCACACCATAATCCCTTCCATGCTTGACAGGAAGTCAGAGGCATTGGCCAGCACCCCTCATATGTATATACGTATACCACACACACACACACACACACACACACACACACACACACACACACACACACACACACACACACACACACAGACACAGAGGATTCTGGTTAATTAGGACACATCAGGACCAGTACATTTTGGCCCATTTAAGAGGCTGTCTCAATTAGCAGAAGTTTCATGGAAATAGTTTTAAAAAAACATTAAATAAAACAATCTACCATTCAACTACCAACAAATTACGTATTTAATTGAAATACAGAACAAATTGAAACACTACCAATTCTATGACAGTACTATAAAATTGTGTATTAGTTCCTAATAGTTATCACCAGAGGAGTTTATCCAGTGTATTTTGCCGTGTTCTTTTGAATGATTGTAAATGAACAACATTATCACAGACACCTTGTGCCTTCATGAAATGCCTTCGACGATTTCATCCTCCGGATCTTCATTCTCATTTTAACATTCAGGATGACTGCCGATGCCTTCACTTCCGGCCATTTCTGACTTCTCCAATTCTGAACACTTGAAACCAGGGTGAGCAGAGCGATTCCACGTGATCTTGCAACACACACAAAATGCTGGGGGAACGCAGCAGGCCAAGCAGTATCTGTAGGGAGAAGCACTGTCGGCGTTTTGGGCCGAGACCCTTCGTCAGGACCGACTGAAAGAAAAGCTAGTAAGAGATTTGAAAGTAGGAGGGGGAGATCCGAAATAATAGGAGAAGACCGGAGGGGGTGGGGTGAAGCTGAGAGCTGGAAAGGTGATTGGCGAAAGGGATACAGAGCTGGAGAAGGGAAAGGATCCTGGGACGGGAGGCCTAGGGAGAAAGAAAGGGGGAGGGGAGCACCGGAGGGAAATGGAGAGCAGGCAAGGAGTGATGGGCAGAGAGAGAGAAAGCTCCTAAAAAAAATAAATCAATCAGGGATGGGGTAAGAAGGGGAGGAGGCATCTTGACAGTAGAGGAGGCCATTGATAGACATATCAGAATGGGAATGGGACGTGGAATTACAATGTGTGGCCGCCGGGAGATCCCACTCTCTCTGGCGGACAGAGCGTAGGTCTCCCAGTCTGCCATGTGATCTTGCTGTTTTCTTCTCACCAACTATCGGCGACAAGAAACACCGCTTCTTGATGACCAGCGCATGCAAAACTGCCTGTCAATGCAGCAGATGAGGCAATTGCGCAGACGAATATGCACCTGTCAGCTAATTATTATTTAATGGTGATGGTATTTCACTCCATTCTTTTCATCGCAGTGCTTGTTGAGACTTTAGCAAAGCACAGCAGCGTTTCGCTGCCTGCATGCCTGAAAAATTGGACTGTTGAGTCAACAAGACTAGCAGTATTTTGTTTTACATTTGGTTATTCCTTTCAGCCGCAGTGTCGGCTTCGTTTTCCATTTGAGAGTGTTCATCAACAGCCCTGTTTGGCCTAGAGTTTTTTGTTTTCGTTTCCCTCTAACTCTGTTTGCATTAAAGTCTGTGAGCTATCCACCTGCTTCAATGTCTCTCACTCCGCACTTGGGCCGTATCCAAACTCAGCGACGCCCTCCTTCCCCAGCCTTCTTATTCTGGCATCTTCCCCCTTCCTTTCCAGTCCCGAAGAAGGGTCTCCACCCAAAATGTCGACCGGTGACTCATTTCCGTAGCTGCTGGCTGACCTGCTGAGTACCTCCAGCGTTTTGTGTGTGTTTGCGGTGTGGTGTTTAGCAGCCACGCGAGTGTACGTGACCGATGCTGGTTCGAAACTTTGGCAACACTCTCCTGTCCCAATTAAGAGGTCTTGATGTCCCAAGTAGATGAAAGGAATCCTGAGAATTTTCTTCATTAGTCTTTGTTCTTTAAGAGTTGCCCAAAATAAGTGGCTGCTCCAATTAAACTAATCAGACTCCATACTTATTCAGTTTGTCCGCCATTTCCAGCAGACGTTTACTACCTCTCCAGCAACATTTTCCCAGCGGTCCGATATCCATGCTCACCTCTCTTTTACACTTTATGTATCTAAAGAAACTTCTGGTATCCTCTTTAATGTTATTAACTAGCTTACTTTCATATTCCATCTTTACCTTCATGACTTTTTTAAAAGCTTCCCAATCCTCTTGCTTCCCACTAATTTTTGCTCTATATGCCCTCTCTTTGGCTTTTATGTTGGCTTTGACTTCGCTTGTTATCAAAGTTGTGTCACCTTGCCTTTAGAATACTTCTTCCTCTTTGGGATGTATCTATCCTGTGCCTTCCAAATTGCTCCCAGAAATTCTAGCCATTGCTGCTCTGCCATCATCCCTGCTAGTGTTCCCTTCCAATCAATTAGAACATAGAAATCTACAGCACATTACAATGTTATGCCGACCATGTCACCTACTCTAGAAACTGCCTAGAATTTCCCTAGCACATAGCCTTCTATTTTCCTAAGCCCCATGTACCTATCTAAGAGTTTCTTAGAAGACCCTATCATATCTACGTCCACCACCGCCGCTGGCAGCCCATTCCACGCACCCACCACTCTCTATGTGAAAAGCTTACCTTGTACCTACTTGCAAGCACCTTAAAACTATGCCCCCTCATGTTAGCCGTTTCAGCCCTGGCGAAAAGCCTCTGACTATCCACACAATCAATGCCTCTCATCATCTCGTACTTCAGGTCACCTCTCATCCTCCGTCGCTCCAAGGAGAAAAGGCCGAGTTCACTTAACCTATTCTCATTAGGCATGCTCCCCAATCCCAGCAACATCCACATCCTTCCTGTAGTGAGGTGACCAGAACTGAACACGGTACTGTATTCCAAGTGGGGTCTGACCAGGGTCCTATATAGCTGTAACATTACCTCGCGGTTCTTAAACTCAATCCTGTGGTTGATGAAGGCCAGCACACCACACGCCTTCTTAACAACACCGTCAACCTGCACAGCAGCTAGGAGTGTTCGATAGACACGGACCCCAAGATCCCTCTGATCCTCCACACTGCCAAGAGTCTCATTTCTGGCCAGTTCGTCTCTCATGCCTCTGTAATTCCCTTTACTCTACTGTAATAACGACACGTCTGACTTCAGCTTCTCCTTCTCAAATTTCAGGGTGAACTCGATCATATTATGACCACTCTCCCCTAAGGGTTCCTTTACCTTAAGCTCCCTACTCAATTCTGGTTCATTGCAAAATACCCAACCCAGACTAGCTGATCCCCCAGTGGGCTCAACCACGAGCTGCTCTGAAAAGCCATCTTGTAGGCATTCCACCATTCTCCCACTTGGGATCCAGCACCAATCTGATATCCCCCAAATACCTGCAGATTGAAATCCCTCATGACTATTGTAGCATTTCCCTCTGGGATCAATTTCTGTCTCGCATTGTAATTTGTAGGCCACATCCTTAGAACTGTTTGGGGGTCTGCATACAACTCCCAAAGGGTCTTTTTACCGTTGCAGTTCCTTAGCTCTATCCACAACGATTCAACACCTTCCAACCTTATGTCACCTCTTTCCAATGATTTGATTTAATTTTTTACCAACAGGCCACGACGTCCCCTCTCTGCCTTCCTGCTTGTCCTTTCAATACAATGTGTGTCCTTGGACATTAAGATCCCAGCGAAAATCTTCCTTCAGCCACGATTACAACATCTCACCTGCCAACCTGCAACCACGCTACAAGTTCATTGACCTTAGTTTGCGTACTGCGCACTTTCCAATTCAACACCCTCTGGCCTGTATTCACCCTTTTCGATTTTGTCCGCCCTTCTCGTTGCAACTCACCCTGCTGACTGCAACTTTGCCCTGGCATCGGCCTCCCCTTGCTTCGAGTCTCACTATACGCCGCCTCTGTTTGTAAACCAACTCCCCCACCCTCAGCTGGAGGGTGCTGGAAATAAATAAAAACACAAAATGCTGGCAGAACTCAGCAGGCCAGACGGCATCTATGGGAGGAGGTAGTGACGACGTTTCGGGCCGAAACCTGACCCTCGACACTGTCACTCTGATTCCCAGCCCCCTGGCGGATTGGTTTAAATTTGTCCTCTGACCGCTGTCTTTATTTCTTTTTCTATCTTTTTTATTAATATCGACATATTAAAAATAACAAATATTGATACATAATTATTGTGATTACATTGTTAATGGTCAACACACAATAAACGACAGGTACAAGAGAATACAAAGTCATACATGATACAAATATCATGTATACAAAGTAAGAAAAATTGGTATAACAATAAGAAAAAAACAGAAAAGGAAAAAAAAACAAAAAAAACCTTTCCATGGATAGATTAGCTTTTCATTTGGGGTCCTCCCGCCTCTTTGCTCCAGTTTTGAGGCACAGCATCAGCTGGCTCTTCAACCGCGGCAGGCAGCGTGTGGAGGGGAATCTGGTTCAGATTACAACTAGATCCTAGTCTCGTCCTCTTCTCTCTCCACCCTGCAACACTCTTCCCATCTTCCCACTGTCCCTCTGCCCGTCCCTGTTCCACCCCTCCAAATCTGCACTCTCTTCCATCTCCCTCCCCTTCACCCCCTCTCCACTGCATCCCTCCCTCACATCTCCTACTCTTGATCCCCTCTCCTTCATTCCCATTCCCCTCCTCTCCCTTTTCCCCCTCATCTCTCCCCAACATTTCTCCCACCTCGATTCCCTCTCTCCTCCTATCTTCTCCCTCACCCTCTCTCCCGCCTCCTCTCCCCTGCAACTCTTCCCCCACCACCTATTTCCCTCCCTTTCTCTCCCTCCCAACACCTCCCCACTTCATCCCCTTTCCCTCCCTCCTCTCCCCTCCAACGCCTCCTGCCCTCTCATCCCCTTTCCCTTTCTCTCTTCAATCGTCCCCCTCTCTCGCTTCACCCTTCCCTCTCACTGCCCCTCCAACCCTTCATCCCCTTTCCACAGCCTTCTCCCCTTCCCTCTTTGTCCCCTCCAACACTCTTCCTGGCCCTCGCTTTCCTCTCTCCTCCCCTACCTGTTCCTCCAAACTCTCTTTCTCCCCCTCACCCTGTTCCCCGGCCAGCCACCCTTCTGTGTGCTCGGCTCGGAGTCCTGACTGGCAGAGAGCCCGCACGCCGTTCAACGGCTCCCCCTGAACCCGGGGGTCGCAGAAAGATCCTTATGTGAAGCAGGACCCAAATCCCTGATCAGGATGCGGAGGTGGGGGGTGTGCAGGGGGGGGGGTCTGTCCCAAAGCCGGCTGCCCTCCGTCCAACCTTACCGACCCCGAGTATGATGTGACCCCCTTCCCCCAACGTTACAGAACCTGAGTATGATGTGCCCCTCCCTCCCCCAACGTTACAGACCCTGAGTACGATGTACCCCCTCCCTCCCCCAAACTTACAGAACCTGAGTACGATGTGCCCCTCCCTCCCCCAACCTTACAGACCCTGAGTATGATGTACCCCCTCCCTCCCCCAACCTTACAGACCCTGAGTATGATGTACCCCCTCCCTCCCCCAACCTTACAGACCCTGAGTACGATGTGCCCCTCCCTCCCCCAACCTTACAGACCCTGAGTACGATGTGCCCCCTCCCTCCCCCAACGTTACAGACCCTAAGTACGATGTGCCCCTCCCTCCCCCAACCTTACAGACCCTGAGTACGATGTGCCCCTCCCTCCCCCAACATTACAGACCCTACGATGTACCCCCTCCCTCCCCCAACCTTACAGACCCTGAGTATGATGTGCCCCTCCCTCCCCCAACCTTACAGACCCTGAGTACGATGTACCCCCTCCCTCCCCCAACCTTACAGACCCTGAGTACGATGTACCCCCTCCCTCCCCCAAACTTACAGACCCTGTACGATGTACCCCCTCCCTCCCCCAACCTTACAGACCCTGAGTACGATGTGCCCCTCCCTCCCCCAACCTTACAGACCCTGAGTATGATGTGCCCCTCCCTCCCCCAACCTTACAGACCCTGAGTATGATGTGCCCCCTCCCTCCCCCAACCTTACAGACCCTGAGTACGATGTGCCCCCTCCCTCCCCCAACCTTACAGACCCTGAGTACGATGTGCCCCTCCCTCCCCCAACCTTACAGACCCTGAGTATGATGTGCCCCCTCCCTCCCCCAACCTTACAGACCCTGAGTATGATGTGCCCCCTCCCTCCCCCAACCTTACAGACCCTGAGTATGATGTGCCCCCTCCCTCCCCCAACCTTACAGACCCTGAGTATGATGTACCTCCTCCCTCCCCCAACCTTACAGACCCTGAGTAAGATGTGCCCCTCCCTCCCCCAACCTTACAGACCCTGTACGATGTACCCCCTCCCTCCCCCAACGTTACAGACCCTGTATGATGTACCCCCTCCCTCCCCCAACCTTACAGACCCTGAGTACGATGTGCCCCTCCCTCCCCCAACATTACAGACCCTGAGTACGATGTGCCCCCTCCCTCCCCCAACGTTACAGACCCTGTATGATGTACCTCCTCCCTCCCCCAACCTTACAGACCCTGAGTACGATGTGCCCCTCCCTCCCCCAACGTTACAGACCCTGAGTACGATGTACCCCCTCCCTCCCCCAACGTTACAGACCCTGAGTACGATGTACCCCCTCCCTCCCCCAACCTTACAGACCCTGAGTACGATGTACCCCCTCCCTCCCCCAACCTTACAGACCCTGAGTACGATGTGCCCCTCCCTCCCCCAACATTACAGACCCTACGATGTACCCCCTCCCTCCCCAACCTTACAGACCCTGAGTACGATGTGACCCTCCCTCCCCTAACATTACAGACCCTACGATGTAACCCCTCCCTCCCCAACCTTACAGACCCTGAGTACGATGTGCCCCTCCCTCCCCCAACATTACAGACCCTACGATGTACCCCCTCCCTCCCCAACCTTACAGACCCTGAGTACGATGTGCCCCTCCCTCCCCCAACGTTACAGACCCTGAGTACGATGTACCCCCTCCCTCCCCCAACCTTACAGACCCTGAGTACGATGTGCCCCCTCCCTCCCCCAACCTTACAGACCCTGAGTACGATGTACCCCCTCCCTCCCCAACCTTACAGACCCTGAGTACGATGTGCCCCCTCCCTCCCCCAACCTTACAGACCCTGAGTACGGTGCCCCCTCCCTCCCCCAACCTTACAGACCCTGAGTACGATGTGCCCCTCCCTCCCCCAACCTTACAGACACTGTACGATGTGCCCCCTCCCTCCCCCAACGTTACAGACCCTGAGTACGATGTGCCCCTCCCTCCCCCAACCTTACAGACCCTGAGTACGATGTGCCCCTCCCTCCCCCAACCTTACAGACCCTGTACGATGTGCCCCCTCCCTCCCCCAACCTTACAGACCCTGTACGATGTGCCCCCTCCCTCCCCCAACGTTACAGACCCTGAGTACGATGTGCCCCTCCCTCCCCCAACCTTACAGACCCTGAGTACGATGTGCCCCTCCCTCCCCCAACGTTACAGAACCTGAGTACGATGTGCCCCTCCCTCCCCCAACCTTACAGACCCTGAGTACGATGTGCCCCTCCCTCCCCCAACCTTACAGACCCTGAGTACGATGTGCCCCTCCCTCCCCCAACCTTACAGACCCTGTACGATGTGCCCCCTCCCTCCCCCAACCTTACAGACCCTGTACGATGTGCCCCCTCCCTCCCCCAATGTTACAGACCCTGAGTACGATGTGCCCCTCCCTCCCCCAACGTTACGGACCCTGAGTATGATGTACCCCCTCCCTCCCCCAACCTTACAGACCCTGAGTACGATGTGCCCCTCCCTCCCCCAACGTTACAGACCCTGAGTACGATGTACCCCCTCCCTCCCCAACCTTACAGACCCTGAGTACGATGTGCCCCTCCCTCCCCCAACCTTACAGACCCTGAGTATGATGTACCCCCTCCCTCCCCCAACCTTACAGACCCTATACGATGTGCCCCCTCCCTCCCCAACCTTACAGACCCTGAGTACGATGTACCCCCTCCCTCCCCAACCTTACAGACCCTGAGTACGATGTACCCCCTCCCTCCCCCAACGTTACAGATCCTGAGTATGATGTACCCCCTCCCTCCCCCAACCTTACAGACCCTATACGATGTGCCCCCTCCCTCCCCCAATGTTACAGACCCTGAGTACGATGTGCCCCCTCCCTCCCCCAACCTTACAGACCCTGAGTACGATGTGCCCCCTCCCTCCCCCAATGTTACAGACCCTGAGTACGATGTACCCCTCGCTCCCCCAACGTTACAGACCCTGAGTACGAAGTGCCCCTCCCTCCCCCAACGTTACAGACCCTGAGTACGATGTGCCCCTCCCTCCCCCAACCTTACAGACCCTGAGTACGATGTGCCCCCTCCCTCCCCCAACCTTACAGACCCTGAGTACGATGTGCCCCTCCCTCCCCCAACATTACAGACCCTACGATGTACCCCCTCCCTCCCCCAACCTTACAGACCCTGAGTATGATGTGCCCCCTCCCTCCCCCAACCTTACAGACCCTGAGTACGATGTACCCCCTCCCTCCCCCAACCTTACAGACCCTGAGTACGATGTGCCCCCTCCCTCCCCCAACCTTACAGACCCTGAGTATGATGTGCCCCCTCACTCCCCCAACCTTACAGACCCTGAGTATGATGTACCCCCTCCCTCCCCCAACCTTACAGACCCTGTACGATGTGCCCCTCCCTCCCCCAACCTTACAGACCCTGAGTACGATGTACCCCCTCCCTCCCCCAACCTTACAGACCCTGAGTATGATGTGCCCCCTCCCTCCCCCAACCTTACAGACCCTGAGTATGATGTGCCCCCTCCCTCCCCAACGTTACAGACCCTGTACGATGTACCCCCTCCCTCCCCCAACCTTACAGACCCTGAGTACGATGTGCCCCCTCCCTCCCCCAACCTTACAGACCCTGAGTACGATGTGCCCCTCCCTCCCCCAACGTTACAGACCCTGTATGATGTACCCCCTCCCTCCCCCAACCTTACAGACCCTGAGTAAGATGTGCCCCTCCCTCCCCCAACCTTACAGACCCTGAGTACGATGTGCCCCCTCCCTCCCCCAACCTTACAGACCCTGAGTACGATGTGCCCCTCCCTCTCCCAACCTTACAGACCCTGAATATGATGTACCCCCTCCCTCCCCCAACGTTACAGACCCTGAGTACGATGTGCCCCCTCCCTCCCCCAACCTTACAGACCCTGAGTATGATGTGCCCCCTCCCTCCCCCAACCTTACAGACCCTGAGTATGATGTGCCCCCTCCCTCCCCCAACATTACAGACCCTGAGTACGATGTGCCCCCTCCCTCCCCCAACCTTACAGACCCTGAGTACGATGTACCCCCTCCCTCCCCCAACATTACAGACCCTACGATGTACCCCCTCCCTCCCCCAACCTTACAGACCCTACGATGTACCCCCTCCCTCCCCCAACCTTACAGACCCTGAGTATGATGTGCCCCCTCCCTCCCCCAACCTTACGGACCCTGAGTATGATGTACCCCCTCCCTCCCCCAACCTTACAGACCCTGAGTAAGATGTACCTCCTCCCTCCCCCAACCTTACAGACCCTGAGTACGATGTGCCCCTCCCTCCCCCAACGTTACAGACCCTGAGTACGATGTACCCCTCTCTCCCCCAACCTTACAGACCCTGAGTACGATGTGCCCCTCCCTCCCCCAACCTTACAGACCCTGAGTACGATGTACCCCTCTCTCCCCCAACCTTACAGACCCTGAGTACGATGTGCCCCTCCCTCCCCCAACCTTACAGACCCTGAGTACGATGTACCCCTCTCTCCCCCAACCTTACAGACCCTGAGTACGATGTGCCCCTCCCTCCCCCAACCTTACAGACCCTGAGTACGATGTACCCCCTCCCTCCCCCAACGTTACAGACCCTGAGTACGATGTACCCCTCTCTCCCCCAACCTTACAGACCCTGAGTACGATGTGCCCCTCCCTCCCCCAACCTTACAGACCCTGAGTACGATGTACCCCCTCCCTCCCCAAACTTACAGACCCTGAGTACGATGTACCCCCTCCCTCCCCCAACCTTACAGACCCTGAGTACGATGTGCCCCCTCCCTCCCCCAACCTTACAGACCCTGAGTACGATGTGCCCCTCCCTCCCCCAACCTTACAGACCCTGAGTACGATGTGCCCCTCCCTCCCCCAACCTTACAGACCCTGTACGATGTGCCCCCTCCCTCCCCCAACCTTACAGACCCTGTACGATGTGCCCCCTCCCTCCCCCAATGTTACAGACCCTGAGTACGATGTGCCCCTCCCTCCCCCAACGTTACGGACCCTGAGTATGATGTACCCCCTCCCTCCCCCAACCTTACAGACCCTGAGTACGATGTGCCCCTCCCTCCCCCAACGTTACAGACCCTGAGTACGATGTACCCCCTCCCTCCCCAACCTTACAGACCCTGAGTACGATGTGCCCCTCCCTCCCCCAACCTTACAGACCCTGAGTATGATGTACCCCCTCCCTCCCCCAACCTTACAGACCCTATACGATGTGCCCCCTCCCTCCCCAACCTTACAGACCCTGAGTACGATGTACCCCCTCCCTCCCCAACCTTACAGACCCTGAGTACGATGTACCCCCTCCCTCCCCCAACGTTACAGATCCTGAGTATGATGTACCCCCTCCCTCCCCCAACCTTACAGACCCTATACGATGTGCCCCCTCCCTCCCCCAATGTTACAGACCCTGAGTACGATGTGCCCCCTCCCTCCCCCAACCTTACAGACCCTGAGTACGATGTGCCCCCTCCCTCCCCCAA
Organism: Hypanus sabinus; assembly: GCF_030144855.1. NCBI lineage: Eukaryota > Metazoa > Chordata > Chondrichthyes > Myliobatiformes > Dasyatidae > Hypanus > Hypanus sabinus. The sequence continues at coordinate 23,718,226 of NC_082736.1, read as the reverse complement.
TGTTACAGACCCTGAGTACGATGTACCCCTCGCTCCCCCAACGTTACAGACCCTGAGTACGAAGTGCCCCTCCCTCCCCCAACGTTACAGACCCTGAGTACGATGTGCCCCTCCCTCCCCCAACCTTACAGACCCTGAGTACGATGTGCCCCCTCCCTCCCCCAACCTTACAGACCCTGAGTACGATGTGCCCCTCCCTCCCCCAACATTACAGACCCTACGATGTACCCCCTCCCTCCCCCAACCTTACAGACCCTGAGTATGATGTGCCCCCTCCCTCCCCCAACCTTACAGACCCTGAGTACGATGTACCCCCTCCCTCCCCCAACCTTACAGACCCTGAGTACGATGTGCCCCCTCCCTCCCCCAACCTTACAGACCCTGAGTATGATGTGCCCCCTCACTCCCCCAACCTTACAGACCCTGAGTATGATGTACCCCCTCCCTCCCCCAACCTTACAGACCCTGTACGATGTGCCCCTCCCTCCCCCAACCTTACAGACCCTGAGTACGATGTACCCCCTCCCTCCCCCAACCTTACAGACCCTGAGTATGATGTGCCCCCTCCCTCCCCCAACCTTACAGACCCTGAGTATGATGTGCCCCCTCCCTCCCCAACGTTACAGACCCTGTACGATGTACCCCCTCCCTCCCCCAACCTTACAGACCCTGAGTACGATGTGCCCCCTCCCTCCCCCAACCTTACAGACCCTGAGTACGATGTGCCCCTCCCTCCCCCAACGTTACAGACCCTGTATGATGTACCCCCTCCCTCCCCCAACCTTACAGACCCTGAGTAAGATGTGCCCCTCCCTCCCCCAACCTTACAGACCCTGAGTACGATGTGCCCCCTCCCTCCCCCAACCTTACAGACCCTGAGTACGATGTGCCCCTCCCTCTCCCAACCTTACAGACCCTGAATATGATGTACCCCCTCCCTCCCCCAACGTTACAGACCCTGAGTACGATGTGCCCCCTCCCTCCCCCAACCTTACAGACCCTGAGTATGATGTGCCCCCTCCCTCCCCCAACCTTACAGACCCTGAGTATGATGTGCCCCCTCCCTCCCCCAACATTACAGACCCTGAGTACGATGTGCCCCCTCCCTCCCCCAACCTTACAGACCCTGAGTACGATGTACCCCCTCCCTCCCCCAACATTACAGACCCTACGATGTACCCCCTCCCTCCCCCAACCTTACAGACCCTACGATGTACCCCCTCCCTCCCCCAACCTTACAGACCCTGAGTATGATGTGCCCCCTCCCTCCCCCAACCTTACGGACCCTGAGTATGATGTACCCCCTCCCTCCCCCAACCTTACAGACCCTGAGTAAGATGTACCTCCTCCCTCCCCCAACCTTACAGACCCTGAGTACGATGTGCCCCTCCCTCCCCCAACGTTACAGACCCTGAGTACGATGTACCCCTCTCTCCCCCAACCTTACAGACCCTGAGTACGATGTGCCCCTCCCTCCCCCAACCTTACAGACCCTGAGTACGATGTACCCCTCTCTCCCCCAACCTTACAGACCCTGAGTACGATGTGCCCCTCCCTCCCCCAACCTTACAGACCCTGAGTACGATGTACCCCTCTCTCCCCCAACCTTACAGACCCTGAGTACGATGTGCCCCTCCCTCCCCCAACCTTACAGACCCTGAGTACGATGTACCCCCTCCCTCCCCCAACGTTACAGACCCTGAGTACGATGTACCCCTCTCTCCCCCAACCTTACAGACCCTGAGTACGATGTGCCCCTCCCTCCCCCAACCTTACAGACCCTGAGTACGATGTACCCCCTCCCTCCCCAAACTTACAGACCCTGAGTACGATGTACCCCCTCCCTCCCCCAACCTTACAGACCCTGAGTACGATGTGCCCCCTCCCTCCCCCAACCTTACAGACCCTGAGTACGATGTACCCCCTCCCTCCCCAACCTTACAGACTTTGAGTACGGTGCCCCCTCCCTCCCCCAACCTTACAGACCCTGAGTACGATGTGCCCCTCCCTCCCCCAACCTTACAGACCCTGAGTATGATGTGCCCCCTCCCTCCCCCAACGTTACAGACCCTGAGTACGATGTGCCCCTCCCTCCCACAACCTTACAGACCCTGAGTACGATGTGCCCCTCCCTCCCCCAACCTTACAGACCCTGTACGATGTGCCCCCTCCCTCCCCCAACCTTACAGACCCTGTACGATGTGCCCCCTCCCTCCCCCAACGTTACAGACCCTGAGTACGATGTGCCCCTCCCTCCCCCAACCTTACAGACCCTGAGTACGATGTGCCCCTCCCTCCCCCAACCTTACAGACCCTGTATGATGTGCCCCCTCCCTCCCCCAACGTTACAGAACCTGAGTACGATGTGCCCCTCCCTCCCCCAACCTTACAGACCCTGAGTACGATGTGCCCCTCCCTCCCCCAACCTTACAGACCCTGTACGATGTGCCCCCTCCCTCCCCCAACCTTACAGACCCTGTACGATGTGCCCCCTCCCTCCCCCAATGTTACAGACCCTGAGTACGATGTGCCCCTCCCTCCCCCAACGTTACAGACCCTGAGTATGATGTACCCCTCCCTCCCCCAACCTTACAGACCCTGTACGATGTGCCCCCTCCCTCCCCCAATGTTACAGACCCTGAGTACGATGTGCCCCCTCCCTCCCCCAACCTTACAGACCCTGTACGATGTGCCCCCTCCCTCCCCCAATGTTACAGACCCTGAGTACGATGTACCCCTCCCTCCCCCAACGTTACAGACCCTGAGTATGATGTGCCCCTCGCTCCCCCAACGTTACAGACCCTGAGTACGATGTGCCCCTCCCTCCCCCAACGTTACAGACCCTGAGTACGATGTGCCCCTCCCTCCCCCAACCTTACAGACCCTGAGTACGATGTGCCCCCTCCCTCCCCCAACCTTACAGACCCTGAGTACGATGTGCCCCTCCCTCCCCCAACCTTACAGACCCTGAGTACGATGTGCCCCTCCCTCCCCCAACATTACAGACCCTACGATGTACCCCCTCCCTCCCCCAACCTTACAGACCCTGAGTATGATGTGCCCCCTCCCTCCCCCAACCTTACAGACCCTGAGTATGATGTGCCCCCTCCCTCCCCCAACCTTACAGACCCTGAGTATGATGTGACCCCTCCCTCCCCCAACCTTACAGACCCTGAGTATGATGTGCCCCCTCCCTCCCCCAACCTTACAGACCCTGAGTATGATGTACCCCCTCCCTCCCCCAACCTTACAGACCGAGTATGATGTGCCCCTCCCTCCCCCAACCTTACAGACCCTGAGTAAGATGTGCCCCTCCCTCCCCCAACCTTACAGACCCTGAGTATGATGTGCCCCCTCCCTCCCCCAACCTTACAGACCCTGAGTATGATGTGCCCCCTCACTCCCCCAACGTTACAGACCCTGTATGATGTACCTCCTCCCTCCCCCAACCTTACAGACCCTGAGTACGATGTGCCCCTCCCTCCCCCAACGTTACAGACCCTGAGTACGATGTGCCCCCTCCCTCCCCCAACGTTACAGACCCTGTATGATGTACCCCCTCCCTCCCCCAACGTTACAGACCCTGAGTACGATGTACCCCCTCCCTCCCCCAACCTTACAGACCCTGAGTACGATGTGCCCCTCCCTCCCCCAACCTTACAGACCCTGAGTACGGTGTACCCCCTCCCTCCCCCAACCTTACAGACCCTGAGTACGATGTACCCCTCTCTCCCCCAACCTTACAGACCCTGAGTACGATGTGCCCCTCCCTCCCCCAACCTTACAGACCCTGAGTACGATGTACCCCCTCCCTCCCCCAACCTTACAGACCCTGAGTACGATGTACCCCCTCCCTCCCCCAACCTTACAGACCCTGAGTACGATGTGCCCCTCCCTCCCCCAACATTACAGACCCTGAGTACGATGTGCCCCTCCCTCCCCCAACCTTACAGACCCTGTACGATGTGCCCCCTCCCTCCCCCAACCTTACAGACCCTGTACGATGTACCCCCTCCCTCCCCCAACCTTACAGACCCTGTACGATGTACCCCCTCCCTCCCCCAACCTTACAGACCCTGAGTATGATGTGCCCCCTCCCTCCCCCAACCTTACAGACCCTGAGTATGATGTGCCCCCTCCCTCCCCCAACCTTACAGACCCTGAGTATGATGTGCCCCCTCCCTCCCCCAACCTTACAGACCCTGAGTACGATGTGCCCCTCCCTCCCCCAACCTTACAGACCCTGAGTACGATGTACCCCCTCCCTCCCCCAACCTTACAGACCCTGAGTACGATGTGCCCCTCCCTCCCCCAACATTACAGACCCTACGATGTACCCCCTCCCTCCCCCAACCTTACTGACCCTGAGTACGATGTGCCCCTCCCTCCCCCAACCTTACAGACCCTGTACGATGTGCCCCCTCCCTCCCCCAACCTTACAGACCCTGAGTACGATGTACCCCTCCCTCCCCCAACCTTACAGACCCTGAGTACGATGTGCCCCTCCCTCCCCCAACCTTACAGACCCTGAGTATGATGTGCCCCCTCCCTCCCCCAACCTTACAGACCCTGAGTACGATGTGCCCCCTCCCTCCCCCAACCTTACAGACCCTGAGTACGATGTACCCCCTCCCTCCCCCAACCTTACAGACCCTGAGTACGATGTACCCCTCCCTCCCCCAACCTTACAGACCCTGAGTATGATGTGCCCCCTCCCTCCCCCAACCTTACAGACCCTGTACGATGTACCCCCTCCCTCCCCCAACCTTACAGACCCTGTACGATGTACCCCCTCCCTCCCCCAACCTTACAGACCCTATGATGTGCCCCCTCCCTCCTCCAACCTTACAGACCCTGAGTATGATGTGCCCCCTCCCTCCCCCAACCTTACAGACCCTGAGTATGATGTGCCCCCTCCCTCCCCCAACCTTACAGACCCTGAGTATGATGTGCCCCCTCCCTCCCCCAACCTTACAGACCCTGAGTATGATGTACCCCCTCCCTCCCCCAACCTTACAGACCCTGAGTACGATGTGCCCCTCCCTCCCCCAACGTTACAGACCCTGTATGATGTACCCCCTCCCTCCCCCAACGTTACAGACCCTGAGTACGATGTGCCCCTCCCTCCCCCAACCTTACAGACCCTGAGTACGATGTACCCCTCCCTCCCCCAACCTTACAGACCCTGAGTACGATGTACCCCCTCCCTCCCCCAACCTTACAGACCCTGAGTATGATGTGCCCCTCCCTCCCACAACCTTACAGACCCTGAGTATGATGTACCCCCTCCCTCCCCCAACCTTACAGACCCTGAGTACGATGTGCCCCCTCCCTCCCCCAACCTTACAGACCCTGAGTACGATGTGCCCCTCCCTCCCCCAACCTTACAGACCCTGAGTACGATGTACCCCCTCCCTCCCCCAACCTTACAGACCCTGAGTACGATGTACCCCCTCCCTCCCCCAACCTTACAGACCCTGAGTACGATGTACCCCCTCCCTCCCCCAACCTTACAGACCCTGAGTACGATGTACCCTCCCTCCGTCCCCACCCCAGCCGGGGACCGCAGGCTGCGGGTCATCTTTTCGCCCACCGATCCCTCCCGCCCAGCCGGAGGGTCTACCCCGCCCCGCCCGCCCGCAGTGTCGGGGAAGGAGGCGGCTTTCCCCCTCGGGCGAGGAAAGGACGAGCGGCGTGGCGGATAAACCTGATTCCTCTGCTCTCCTCCCACTGACCCTGACTCGGACAGCCGAGGGCGAGAGACAGAACCATTTACTTCTCTCTGTTCAGCAGGGCTGCCGCAGAGGAGAGGGGGGAGAGAGAGAGAGAGAGACGGGGAGGGAGAGGCAGACGGAGATAGGGACGCAGGAAGAGAGAGGGAAGGAGACGGAGGAGAAAAAGACGGATAGAACGAGAGAGAAAGCGTTCGAGAGACTGAGAGAGACGGAAAGAGACTGAGAGAAAAAGAGAGAGAACGTGAGAGGGAGAGAGAGAAAGAGAGATAGAACGAGAGAGGGAGCATCCTTTTTACCCTGACCCTCCCCAGTCTGCATTGATCGGCGGAGGTGAGTGTGTGTTTTGGTCTCATTTCCCTCGGCTTTTCCAGTCTTCTCCGTATCCCTCACGACTCCATGGTTAACGCGCCCCTCCGCCCTCCCTCCCTTCCCCTTCCCACGCACAGATACCCGAAGACATCTGATCGGGGTGCTGGGGGGAGAAGGCGGCCTCTCTGGGACCTCGGGGTGGGGAGACACCCCACACACCTCTCCTCCCTAGGGCTCTCCCTCCTCCCCCACTGTCTGCCGTGGGTGGGGGGAGGTTGGGAGGTGGAGGATGAGCTGAGGGGAGGGGGGAGGGACCGGCGGTCGCACGGGGTGGGGTTAAGTTCGGAGGTGACCAACCTAGTGAGTGGGATGGGGGGGAGGAGAGACCACTTTCCCAGCCTAACACTGAGTGGCCTCTCCCCCCCCATCCCCTCCCCTCCCCACTTTGCCACCGGTCCTCATCCTGGGGAGAAGGTGGGAGGCTGCCCGGCCAAGCTTGTCGGTTCTGAGGGGTCCGAGAAGACGGGGAGCATCCTTAAACCAGCCTCGGGTGTCCGATGGGGGCGGGGGCGGAGGTCACAACATTGGAGGAGGGAATCTGCAGGAAATTCCGGGCATGGAGGGAGGTGGATTTCGATCGATTGGCTGCCGTCAGCTCAAGGGACCTTCAACGACTGCCCTCCTCCCCCCCTTCCCCTCTCCTTCCTGTGTGGTGGGGGGGCAGAGGCTGAAGGAGGGAGGAGGGCCTCAGAGGGGCCGACTGGCCTCTCTATCTGTCCCCACCCTCCCCAGCCCCGGTCAGCTCAGGGAGGTGAGGGCTCTGGTGTTGTGTGGGTGAGGTAGGCAGTGAGACCGATCCGAGGGGGCTGATGCTGAGGAGGGTGGGGGCAGCCCCCTCCCTGTAGGGTTGGGGGGGAAGGAGAAGGTCAGGGGAATGTCTTAAGGATATGTGCAGGGCCTGACTCTCAGTCTCTATCTCTTACTCCGCCTGTCTCTCTCCCTTTATCTCTTTACATTTCTCCCTCCTCAATCCCTACTCTCTCCCCCTTTCACTCCCCTCACGTTTCCCTCTCCTTGACCTCTTCCCTCCACACTCCCCTGTCCTCCACTTCTCTCTCTTCGGTCCCTTTTTTCTCTTTCGAATGTTCCTTTCCCACTCTCTCCTCTCCTCACACCTCTGCTTCCTCCCTCTCCCTACCGTTCCGCCTTCCCTCTTTTACCCTCCCCATTCCTCCCTCTCCCTTCTCCCCTTCCCCTCTCTCCCCTCACCATTCTCTCCCCTCTTCCCTCTCTCCCCTCCCCTCCCTTTCGCTCTCCCCTCTCCCTCCCTTTTGCTCTCCCCTCTCCCTCTCTCCTTGAACCCTCCCCATCACCACTCCCTTTCATTCACCCCTTCCTCAACCTCCTTCCTTCACTCTCTTTCCCACTTCCCCCTCCTTCCCCTCTCTCCCTGTCACCCCTCCCTCTCTCTTCTCATCTCCCCCCCCCCCACCACCAGAAGCATGCCGAAAGGAGACACCCCGGTCAACAGCACCATGAGCATCGCCCAGGCGCGGAAACTGGTCGAACAGCTGAAAATCGAGGCCAGCATGTACCGGATAAAGGTCGGGACTTGCCCCAGATCCCCACCTCACAGCCCAGGGGGAGCGGGAGGGAAGGGGGAGATTGGAAAAGGGGCGGGGGGGAGTGTGTGAGAAAGAGAGAGAGGTGGGAACAGGAGGGAGAGAGAGAGATTGGGAGGGAGCGGGAGAGGGAGTGAGAGAGATTAAGAGGGAGTGGGAGAGAGAGAGAGAGAGAAATAGGGTGAGAATGGGAGGGCAATAATGAGGCAGAGGCGAGGGAAAGACAGAAAGGAAGATAGAGAGGGCGAGAGAGAGAGACGGACGACAGGCATCCAGAATAGAGAGTGAGGAGGGGCCGTACAGTAGTGTGGAGGTCAGTGTTACCCTACTACAGCACCAGTGACCTGGGTTCAATTCCCACCGCTGCCCCTAAGGAGTTTGTACGTTCTTCTCACAACCGTGTGGGTTTCCTCCGGGTGCTCCGGTTTCCTCCCATAGTCCAAAGACGTGCTGGTTGGTTGGTTAACGGTCACGTGGGTGTAATTGGGTGGGGAAGGCTCGTTAGGCCGGAAAGGCCATTTACTGTGATGGGTCTCTGAATAATACAAAGAAAGAGGGAAAAGCAGGGGTTCCTGGGAGTCTCTATCTCTGAGGATCTATCCTGGGCCCAATATATCGATGCAGACACAAAGAAGGCAAGGCAGTGGCTATATTTCATTAGGACTTTGAGGAGATTTGGTTTGTCTACTAAAACACTCACAAATTTCTGCAGATGTACCATGGAGAGCATTCTGACTGGCTGCATCACCGTCTGGTATGGAGGGGTGTGGGGGCTACTGCACAGGATTAAAATAAACTGCAGAGAGTTGTAAACTCAGTCAGCTCCATCACGGGCACCGGCCTCCATCGTATCCAGGACATCTTCAAGGAGCGGTGCCTCAGAAAGGCAGCGTTTGTCATTAAAGACCCCCTCCACCCAGGACATGCTCTGTTCTCATTGCTACCATCAGGAAGGAGGTACAGGAGCCTGAAGGCACACACTCAGCGATTCAGGGACAGATGCTTCCCCTCTGCCATCCGATTTCTGAATGGACGTTGAACCCATGAACACTACTTTTTTATTTCTGTTCTTGCATTACTTATTTAATTTAACTTTTTAAATAAACATTCTTCTAACTGTAATTTACAGATTTTGGAATTATATAGTGCATTGTACTGCTGCTGTATAGCCAAAAATTTCATAGCATAGGAGAGAGAGAGGGAGGGGGAGAAAGAGAGGGGGGAGAGAGAGAGGAGAGAGAGGGAGGGGGAGAGAGGGAGGCAGAGGGAGAGAGAGGGAGACGGAGAGAGAGGGAGGGAGGGAGAGAGAAGGGAGAGAGAGGGAGGGGAAGAGAGGGAGGGGGAGAGAGAGGGAGGGAGGGAGAGAGAGGGGAGAGAGGGAGAAAACACGAACCTCAGACCGACCTTGGTACTGACAGGTGACCATTCAGCCCATGGTCTCTGTGATGCTTCTTCACACTCAGTCCCCACTGATTTACCTTGAACAAGGGAGCTTCTCACTTCAGCACCCTCTTCATGTGAGGGCAGCGGCCGATGAAAGGTCTCGGCCCAAAATGTTTAGTCCCTTCCACAGATGCAGGCAGGCCTGCTGACTTCCTCCAGCACTCTGAGCTTGTGCGTGTGCTCCTCTGGATTTCCAGCATCTGCACACTCTCTTGCGTCTATGATTGCCCGCTGTCCACTACATCCTTTATATTTTTACCGAGAAACAGTGCAGAGTTGTCTCTTTCGGGCCGCGCTGCCTAGTAACACTCCCGGTTTGACCCTAAGCTAATCACGGGACAATTTACAATGACCGATTGACCAACCGGTCCAGTAAAATCGCCCTGAAGAAACACACGCGGTCACGGGGAGGATGTGCAAATTCCTTACAGGCAGTGGCGGGAACTGAACCCGGGTCGCCGGTACCATAAAATGCTGTACTAACCGCTAAGCCAGAGGTGGACAGGGTACCCCTCCACCCTGCTTTCCCTGGAGGGAAGGGAGTCTCGGCAGGCCAGCCCATGGGAACATGGGCTCCCCTCCCTAGTCACACTGATCCCCCTCACTCCTCACCTGTGCTCTGCTGTTTTTACCCCACCGCTCTCTCTCTCTATCTCCTCGATCGCTGATCGAGAGACGGGAATTCAGGCAGATATTCCCCTTCTGGACGGGAGATCCCTGATTGTGCATCTTGCACAAGGTGGGGGGGGGGGGGGGCTTATTTTTTGATTTGAACGCAGCTACTGAGTGATAAGCTGACAATCGGGTCTGACAATCCCTTGAGGTGGCAGCAGATTCAGGTTTAATATCACTGGCACATCTGGTGAAATGTGTGCGCTTTGGAGCAGCGGTACGATGCAATTCATGATAATAGAGAAAAACTGTGAATTTCAGTAAATATAGTTAAATAAGTAGTGCAAAAATAGAAATGAAAGAGTATTGAGGTAGTGTTCATGCTTATTCAGAAATCGGGTGGCAGAGGGGAAGAAGCTGTTCAAGTCAAGTCAAGTCACTTTTATTGTCACTTTGACCATAACTGCTGGTAAAGTACATAGTAAAAATGAGACAACGTTTTTTCAGGACCATGGTGTTACATGACGCAGTACAAAAACTAGACTGAACTACACAAAAAAAAACACAGAAAAAAACTACCCTAGACTACAGACCTACCCAGGACTGCATAAAGTGCACAAAACAGTGCAGGCATTACAATAAATAATAAACAGGACAATAGGGCAGTAAGGTGTCAGTCCAGGCTCTGGGTATTGAGGAGTCTGATAGCTTGGGGGAAGAAACTGTTACATAGTCTGGTTGTGAGAGTCTGAATGCTTTGGTGCCTTTTTCCAGATGACAGGTGGGAGAAGAGTTTGTATGAGGGGTGCGTGGGGTCCTTCATAATGCTCTTTGCTTTGCGGATGCAGCGTGTGGTGTAAATGTCAGTGATGGCGGGAAGAGAGACCCTGATGATCTTCTCAGCTGACCTCACTACCCGCTGCAGGGTCTTGCGATCGGAAATGGTTCCTGATTCTGTACCTCCTTCCTGATGGTAACAATGAAAAGAGGGCGTGTGTTGGGTGGTGAGGGTCCTTAATGATGGATGCTGCCTTTCTGAGGCATCGCTCCTTGAAGTTGGCCTGGACACTACGGAGGCTGGTGACTGTGATGGAGCTGACTGAGTTTACAACTCTCTGAAGCTTACTTCAACCCTGTGCAGTAGCCCCATACCAGACGGTGATGCAGCCAGTCAGAACGCTCTCCAAGGTACATCTGCTGAAATTTGCGAGTGTTTTGGGTGACAAACCAAATCTCCTCAAACTCCTAATCCTCTCTGTAGCTGCATCGGTTAGCACAGGGTAAAACAATAGCAGAATGCAGATTAAAATTTTTACAGCGACAGAGAAAGTGCAGTGCAGGTGAACGATAAAGTGCAAGATCATAATGAGGTAAAAGATTCAAAAAACCAGGTAATGATAGGAATCTAGAAGATTATAAGGCTAGCAGGAAGGATCTTAAGAATGAAATTAAGAGAGCCAGAAGGGGCCATGAGAAGGCCTTGGCGAACAGGATTAAGGAAAACCCCAAGGCATTCTACAAGTATGTGAAGAGCAAGAGGATAAGATGTGAGAGAATAGGACCTATCAAGTGTATGGAACAGGCGAGATGGCAGAGGTACTTAATGAATACTTTGCTTCAGTATTCACTGTGGAAAAGGATCTTGGCAATTGTAGGGATGACTTGAAGTGGACTGAAAAGCTTGAGCATGTAGATATTAAGGAAGAGGATGTGCTGGAGCTTTTGGAAAGCATCAAGTTGGATAGGTCACCGGGATCGGACGGGATGTATCCCAGGCTACTGAGGGAGGCGAGGGAGGAGATTGCTGAACCTCTGGCGATAATCGTTGCATCATCAATGAGGTCGGGAGAGGTTCCGAAGGATTGGAGGGTTGCGGATGTTGTTCCTTTATCCAAGAAAGGGAGTAGGGTTACCCCAGGAAATTATAGACCAGTGAGTCTTACTACAGTGGTTGGCAAGTTGATGGAGAAGATCTTGAGAGGTAGGGTCTATGAACATTCAGAGAGGCATAATATGATTAGGAATAGTCAGAATGGCTTTGTCAAAGGCAGGTTGTGCCTTACCAGCCTGATTGAATTCTCTGAGGATGTGACTAAACATGCTATGAAGATAGAGCTGTAGATGTAGTGTATATGGATTTCAGCAAGGTATTTGATAAAGTACCCCATGCAAGGCTTATTGAGAAAGTAAAGAGGCATGGGATCCAAGGGGTCATTGCTTTGTGGATCCAGAACTGGCTTGCCCACAGAGTGGTTGTGGATGGGTCATATTCTGTATGGAGGTTGGTGACCAGTGGTGTGCCTCAGGGATCTGTTCTGGGACCCTCACTCTTTGTGATTTTTATAAATGACCTGGATGAGGAAGTGGAGGGATGGGTTAGTAAATTTGCTGATGACACAAAGGTTGGGGGTGTTGTAGATAGTGTGGAGGGTTGTCAGAGGTTACAGTGGGACATCGATTGGATGCAAAACTGGGCTGAGAAGTGGCAGATGGGGTTCAACCCAGATAAGTGTGAGGTGGTTCATTTTGGTAGGTCAAATATGAAGACAGAATATAGTATTAATGGTAAGACTCTTGGCAGTGTGGAGGATCAGAGGGATCTTGGAGTCTGAGTCCATAGGACACTCAAAGCTGCTACACAGGTTGACTCTGTGGTTAAGAAGGCGTACGGTGCATTGGCCTTCATCAGCTGAGGGATTGAGTTTAAAAGCCAAAAGGTAATGTTGCATCTATATAGGACCCTGGTCAGACCCCACTTGGAGTACTGTGCTCAGTTCTGGTCGCCTCACTACAGGAAGGACGTGGAAACCATAGAAAGCGTGCAGAGGAGATTTACAAGGATGTTGCCTGGATTGGGGAGCATGCTTTATGAGAAAAGGTTGAGTGAACTCTGCATTTTCTCCTTGGAGTGACAGAGGATGAGAGGTAACCTGATAGAGGTGTATAAGATGTTGAGAGGCATTGATCGTGTGGATAGTCAGAGGCTTTTTCCTGGGGCTGAAATGACCAGCACGAGGGGGCACAGTTTTAAGGTGCTGGGGAGTAGGTACAGAGGAGATGTCAGGGTAAGTTTTTCATACAGAGAGCGGTGAGTGTGTGGAATGGGCTGCCAGTGACGGTGCTGGAAGCAGAAACAATAGGGTCTTTTAAGAAACTCCTGGACGGGTACATGGAATTTAGAAAAATAGAGGGCTGTGGGCAAGCCTGGGTAATTTCTGAAGTACGTACATGTTTGGCACAGGATTGTGGGACGAAGGGCCTGTATTGTCTAAGTATGTAAGCAGTATACTACTCTGAGATTCGTCTTCTTCAGAGAGCAAGCCATGGAGACAGAAACTTACAGCACCTCAGAGGCCCATTGGCTCACAATGTGCTGATCGCTAGAGAAAACTATGGAATCCATGCGAAGAGAGACTGCCCCGGGGCTGGCTGCTTTACAGAGGCAATGAGAGGGGCGGCTGGTTTCTGTGGTGTGTGTGACCCTCATGCTCATGGCCGGAGGAGCTGCCCTGCCGAGGCGCGAGTGCACCCGGGCGGGGTGCCGGTGAAAATCAGCGAGAGTTGGCGGGGCAGGGACACTCCGGGAGAAGGGCTGTGCAGTGGAAAAGGAATGCACAGTTTGACAACTTGTCCCAGAGGGAAATGGGGCACCTTCCGCACCCGCCCCCCCCCCAAGGGCATTTACGCAACTGGTTGGCACACAACAAGATCGTAGGAGAGGCAAGAGCGAAAGTAACCATTCTGCATAAGGTGACATTTGCCTCAACCGCGCCTCTTTAATCCTCTTCTCTAACTTTCTCCATCCCTCTCTCCCCCTCCTTTCCTCCCTAACTCTTCTCACACCCCTCCACTGGCCCGGACAGGTCTCGAAAGCTGCGGCGGACCTGATGGCCTACTGCAACGCACACACCTGCGAGGACCCTCTTATCACCCCTGTGCCCACCTCCGAGAACCCCTTCCGCGAGAAGAAGTTCTTCTGCACTCTCTTATGAGACCGGCCGTCACTGCCTGAAGGAGCAGGTTCCTGTGTTCATGTTACTCGCTGGTGTCGCTGGTAAACAGATCATCTTCACACCAATAAAGTGGCCTCTCGCTTGTTCTAAAACCCTCCTTGCCTCTCTTGTTTACTTTTCAGGACCACTGTGGGTGGGGTGGGGGGGGGGGGGAGAGACCCTTTGGCCCTTCGAGTCCATGCTAGCCATTTGATTCAGATCATGCCTCCCGGTGGCGTAGCGGCATCAGCACCGGACTTTGAGGCCAATGGTCCTGGGTTCGAATCCGGCCGGCCCCTTGCGTGCTTTCCATCCGAGCTAGCTGCTCTGCTTTGTTAAAAAAAAGCAGACATAAATGCTAAGGAAATGGCTAAAACGCTGCCCGACATGCCCCAAAGCATGGAAGGAAGCAACAACTTTAAAAAAAGCAAGACCATAAAAAAAAGAATTAGGCCATTCAGCCCCTCGAGGTTGTTCTGCCATTCCATCACAACCAATTTATTGTCCCTCTCAACCCCACTCTCCTGTCTTCTCCCCGTTACCTTTGATGCCCTGACTAACCTATAATCCTTCAATTTAAATGCACCCAATGACCTGGCTTTCTCCGGCTAAAGAAATTCCTCCTCATTTCTGACATCCCTCTATTCCGAGGGTGTGCCCTCTGGTCCTAGACTGGCCCACTCTCAGAAACATCCTCTCCACGTCCTCTGAGATCATGAGGCGTAGGAGCAGTTTTAAGCCGGAGATTGGGGCTGAGAGGGAAGATGGGTCAGCTGTGAAGAAATGGCGCAGCAGACTAGTTGGGCCGCATGGCCGAATTCTGCTGCGATACCTCGTGGTCAGATTCAGGTTCCAATGGTTGCGTTGCTGTTGTTGCGCAGACCGCGAAATGCGCCGTTCGCACAAATGGCCGAGGCAGCCGAGGGGGTGCTGGGGGCGGGGGGGGGCAGCCTGCAAATGCCTCCGCACGTTTCGGCACTGATGTAGCTCGTCCGCAGTATTCGACACAGCAGCAGCGCAACCAGATGCTCAACGCAGAACGACACCCACCGGCAGCAACGACAACAGAAATCAGGAGTAACACACGCAGAAATGTTGGAGCAGGTCAGGCAGCGTCCACGGAGATGAGGTGTGAGGGGTGCTCGACGGAGCGGTTCCCCCATTTTACGACGGGTCTGCCCGATGTGGAGCAGGCCGCACTGGGGGGGGGGGGGGGGGTCGCCGGATACACTGGGCGGGCGAAGTATCACCTCACCAGGAGGGACTGTTCGGGGCCCTGAGTGGGGGTGAGGGAGGAGGTGTGGGGGCCGGTGCCACACTTTGGCTGCTTGTAAGGATAAACACACAAGGCAACCACAGCCCCCTCCCACCCCTCACACACACACACAGGCACCACCCCAGGGCAAGGCTTCCTCGAGCAGCCAGATCTCACAGTTGCTACATTGGGCGCCAGACTCCTGCCTCTGCTTAGACTCCCAGAGGGCGAAGAGGGGCTTAACTCTGTACTCTACTCTGGGGGCAATGGAGAGAGGTAGAGGGCCAGAGTGATTCTCAGCTGCACCTGTGCTGATTGAAAAACAAATTGCTGGTTAAACTCTGAAGGTCAGGAAGCATCTGTGTACGGAGAGGGGCATTTTGATCAGACCTGTCACCCTGTCATCTCCTGAGTGCAGTCTGTCTCTCTCTCTCTCTCTCACACACACACAACCTCAAACTATCTCCCCCAGGACCCCCAAACTCTGCTGGGATCCTGTGTAAATACAGACACGCTCCCCGGGGCCTCCTGTAAATATGGACACAATCCCCGAGACCCACTGTAAATACGGACACACTCCCCGGGACCCCGTGTAAATTCAGACAACAGTCCCCAGGACCCCTGTAAATACCGACACACACCCCGGGACCCCTGTAAATACAGACACACTCCCCGGGACCCCCTGAAAATACGGACGCACTCCCCGGGACCCCCTGTAAATACGGACACGCACCCCGGGACCCCCTGAAAATACGGACGCACTCCCCGGGACCCCCTGTAAATACGGACAGACTCCCCGGGACCCCCTGAAAATACGGACGCACTCCCCGGGACCCCCTGTAAATACGGACACGCACCCCGGGACCCCTGTAAATACCGACTCGCTCCCCGGGACCCCCTGTAAGTACTGACAAACTCCCCGGGACCCCCTGTAAGTACTGACACACTCCCCGGGACTCCCTGTAAATACCGACACGCTCCCCGGGACCCCCTGTAAGTACAGATGGACTCTCTAGACCCCCTGTAAATACCGACACGCTCCCCAGGACCCCCTGTAAGTACAGATGGACTCTCTGGACCCCCTGTAAGTACAGACACACTCCCCGGGACCTCCTGTACATACCGACACACTTCCCGGGACCCCCTGTAAATAATGACACGCTCCCCGTGACCCCCTGTAAGTACTGACACACACCCCGGGACCCCCTGTAAATACCGACACGCTCCCCGGGACTCCCTGTAAATACAGACACACTCCCCGGGACTTCCTGTAAATACTGACACACACCCCGGGACCCCCTGTAAATACCGACACGCTCCCCGGGACCCCCTGTAAGTACTGACACGCTCCCCGGGACTTCCTGTAAATACTGACACGCTCCCTGGGACTCCCTGTAAATACCGACACGCTCCCCGGGACTCCCTGTAAATACCGACATGCTCCCCGGGACTCCCTGTAAATACTGACACACTCCCCGGGACCTCCTGTAAATACTGACACGCTCCCCGGGACTCCCTGTAAATACCGACACACTCCCCGGGACCCACTGTAAATACGGACAGACTCCCCGGGACCCCCTGAAAATACGGACGCACTCCCCGGGACCCCCTGTAAATACCGACGCACTCTTCGGGACCCCCTGTAAATATAGGAAACAGTCCCCGGGACCCCTGTAAATACCGACACACTCCCCGAGACCCGCTGTAAATATGGACACACTCCCCGGGACCCCCTGTAAGTATGGACACGCTCACCGGGAATCCCCTGTAAATACCGACACGCTCACCGGGAATCCCCTGTAAATACGGACACACTCCCAGGGACCCCGTGTAAATTCAGACAACAGTCCCCGGGACCCCTGTAAATACCGACACACACCCCGGGACCCCTGTAAATACAGACATACTCCACGGGACCCCCTGTAAATACGGACACGCACCCTGGGACCCCTGTAAATACAGACACACTCCCCCAGAACCCCTCCAAATACGGACACACTCCCCGAGACCCCCTCCATATACGGACACACTCTCCGGGACCCCCTGTAAATACTGACACACTCCCCAGGACCCCTGTAAATACAGACATGCTCCCTGGGACCCCCTGTAAATATTGACGCTCCCCGGGACCCCCTGTAAGTACCGACACGCTCCCCGGGATTCCCTGTAAATATTGACACGCTCCCTGGGACCCCTTGTAAATACCAACACGCTCCCCGGGACTCCCTGTAAATAACGACACACTCCCCGGGACCCCCTGTAAATACCGACACGCTCCCCGGGACCCCCTGTAAGTACAGATGGACTCTCTAGACCCCCTGTAAATACCGACACGCTCCCCAGGACCCCCTGTAAGTACAGATGGACTCTCTGGACCCCCTGTAAGTACAGACACACTCCCCGGGACCTCCTGTACATACCGACACACTCCCCGGGACCCCCTGTAAATAATGACACGCTCCCCGTGACCCCCTGTAAATATCGACACGCTCCCCGGGACCCCCTGTAAGTACTGACACGCTCCCCGGGACTCCCTGTAAATACTGACACGCTCCCTGTAAATACCGACACGCTCCCCGGGACTCCCTGTAAATACCGACACGCTCCCTGGGACTCCCTGTAAATACCGACACACTCCCTGGGACCCCCTGTAAATACAGACACACTCCCCGTGACCCCCTGTAAGTACTGACACGCTCCCCGGGACCCCCTATAAATACCAACACGCTCCCCGGGACTCCCTGTAAATACTGACACACACCCCGGGACCCCCTGTAAATACAGACACACTCCCCGGGACCCCCTGTAAATACAGACACACACCCCGGGACCCCCTGTAAATACAGACACACTCCCCGGGACCCCCTGTAAATACAGACACACACCCCGGGACCCCCTGTAAATACAGACACACTCCCCGGGACTCCCTGTAAATACCGACACACTCCCCGGGACCCCCTGTAAATACTGACACACTCCCTGGGACCCCCTGTAAATACTGACACGCTCCCCGTGACCCCCTGTAAGTACTGACACACACCCTGGGACCCCCTGTAAATACCGACACGCTCCCCGGGACCCCCTGTAAATACCAACACGCTCCCCGGGACCCCCTGTAAATACCGACACGCTCCCTGGGACCCCCTGTAAATACCGACTCGCTCCCCGGGACCCCCTGTAAGTACTGACACGCTCCCCGGGACCCCCTGTAAGAACTGACACACTCCCCGGGACTCCCTGTAAATACCGACATGCTCCCCGGAACCCCCTGTAAATACAGGCACACTCCCCGGGACCCCCTGTAAGTACTGACACACACCCCGGGACTCCCTGTAAATACCGACACGCTCCCCGGGACTCCCTGTAAATACCGACACGCTCCCCGGGACCCCCTGTAAATACCGACACGCTCCCCGGGGTTCCCTGTAAATACCGACACACACCCCGGGACCCTCTGTAAGTACTGACACACACCCCGGGACTCCCTGTAAATACCGACACGCTCCCCGGGACTCCCTGTAAATACCGACACGCTCCCTGGGACTCCCTGTAAATACTGACACGCTCCCCGGGACCCCCTGTAAATACTGACATGCTCCCCGGGACTCCCTGTAAATACCGACACACTCCCCGGGACTCCCTGTAAATACCGACACACTCCCCGGGACCCTCTGTAAGTACTGACACACACCCCGGGACCCCCTGTAAGTACTGACACACACCCCGGGACCCCCTGTAAATACCGACACACTCCCTGGGACTCCCTGTAAATACTGACACACTCCCCGGGACTCCCTGTAAATACCGACACACACCCCGGGACCCCCTGTAAATACAGACACACACCCCGGGACCCCCTGTAAATACAGACACACTCCCTGGGACTCCCTGTAAATACCGACACACTCCCCGGGACCCTCTGTAAGTACTGACACACACCCCGGGACCCCCTGTAAGTACTGACACACACCCCGGGACCCCCTGTAAATACCGACACACTCCCTGGGACTCCCTGTAAATACTGACACACTCCCCGGGACTCCCTGTAAATACCGACACACACCCCGGGACCCCCTGTAAATACAGACACACACCCCGGGACCCCCTGTAAATACAGACACACACCCCGGGAACACCTGTAAATTCTGACACACTCCCCAGGACCCCCTGTAAGTACTGACACACTCCCCGGGACCCCCTGTAAGTACTGACACACACCCCGGGACCCCCTGTAAGTACCGACACACTCCCCGGGGTTCCCTGTAAATACCGACACACTCCCCGGGACCCCCTGTAAATACCGACACACTCCCCGGGACCCCCTGTAAATACCGACACACTCCCCGGGACCCCCTGTAAATACCGACACACTCCCCGGGACCCCCTGTAAGTACTGACACACTCCCCGGGGTTCCCTGTAAATACTGACACGCTCCCCGGGACCCCCTGTAAGTACTGACACACTCCCCGGGACCCCTGCCATTACAGAAACACTCCCCAAGACATTTGCTCAATAAGGCCACTCTGCCAGCGGGCTTCCAGTGACTGAGATGTCCCTGTGGGACCCCATGCTGTTGCCATGGTGATATTCCAGCCTGGAGGAATCTGGGAAGTTCCTGGGCCTTTCTCTGACGTCACTGCAGCTCTCCTCCGGGACGCTAGGGGGCAGCGGTGTACCGCCGCGGGCCCATCTTGCCCGGAACACGAACCTCGTTGTCACTCCAGCGCTATAAAAGGGAGGCGGCGGCGGCCGCCCGCCCCTTCGCTCCAAGGCGAGCGCGGCGGTGTTCAGGTGAGGACGGGCACGCTTGGAAGCCGGAATTTTGCGGCCTACTACTTCAATCAGTGACGGTTTACTGGGAAAGGTTGGGGTAGAAACCTCCACCCTCCTCTTCACCGAGCGGTCTGTTGGTTTGCAAGGGCCCGGTGGCGCCGGCAGCGGTGACGGTTATTTCGTTCCGCGCCTGCGCGCAGTGGTAATGCCGGTGGCGAGCGCAGGCGCAGTAGGGTCGGAACCGGCAGGTCGGTGACCACGTGGTTCCTAACTTGGTCTCTTTCTGACCCATTAGAACGGCATCTGGTTTTAAACTGTGTTTGGGTGGAGAAAGACGCCTGTTTGAATCGTATTTGTTGTCTGTCCGCGTTAGCAAGGTTTCTATAAGACTGCAGTGAGAAATTTGCGAAAAAAATGGAATATAATCCAAAAAAAACACATAGGATTGGGCTGGGAAGCTATTTTGCAGAGTCTTGACCCGGAATGTTGATAATTCCATTTTTACTTTTCCTTCTCATTCACGAGAGATTCTGTAGACCAACACGCACATCCACAAATGCTGAATATGCTCAGGCAGAGTCCACGGAGGGGATTGAAGTTGACTTTCTGGGCTGAGATGAAATGTCTGTCTATTCTGCTCCATAACTGCAGCTTGGGCTGCTGAGTTCCCCCAGCTTTCTTTTTGTGTGTGCGTTGCTCCAGACTTCCAGCATCTGCAGAATCTCTTGTGTTTGTGAAGTGGGGGGGGGGGGGGGGGAGCCTGTTCAGATTCAGTGTGATTACGGCTGAATCTTCATTGCCTGTTTACCCCAGAGACGCTGTGAGATACCTCCCTTGCCCTGGTGACAGTGGTTGGTGCAGCAGTCAGCCCCCAATATGAGAAAAGCTTAGATAGATAGTTGATTGATCCCAGAGGAAATTACGAGTGCACAGATACACAAATAGAAGAGAAGTAAGAGAGAATAAAAAATAATAAGTTACCTCAGTCTAATGGGGGAGGGGGTTCATCGAGCCTAGGGTAAGAATGACCTTGTAACGATGTACTGCATACAGAGCTAGAAACAACGACACGCAGTTGGTAAGTAGTTTTGAGACTAGTTTATTCAAACTTCACGGCACTGGCTTTTAATCCCTGGTTCCTCCCCTCTCAGGGCAGAAATAATGTCAGAGGTGCATTTCCGAAGTCTCCCCGCGTGCAGGCTATCTGTGAGCCGGTTTGCCTGGGCAGAAAGTGGGTTGCCACAAGCTCTTTGGAGTTGTAGGGGAATGGGGTAAAGGAATCTGTAAGGATCGATCTGCCCGTTTGGATCTAGCGTTTCTGTGGCAAGATTGGCCCACACTGGACCTTTCTTGTGGCACGCAGGCTAAATGCTTTCAGCTCCAGTCAGGATTTTCTTGTTCAACAAAAAGACTTGAGAAATGGAGAAACAGGTGGAGGGAGACACAGCCTACTACGTCTGTACTGACCTCCAGACACCATTTTAATGGGGGGGGGGCTTTGATTCTTCTATTATTCAGTCTGTGTCGTGGCTGGCTTTGAAGAGTTTCAGGTTGCATGCTGTATGCGTTCTCTGACATTAAGTTGAACCTTTAAATCATTCCCTAACCTAATTCTATTTATTTCACATTCCCTATAAAGTTGGGCAGCATCTGTGAAGAGAAGCTTAATGTTTCAGTTTAAGAGTAAGTTCTCTGCCTCTGCAGATGCTGCCTGTAAGTAAGTACTGGATACAGAGCCTTGTGGCCTGTTTTCAGACACCACCAACTTAACCCTAGCCTAACCATGGGACAATATACTGGGGTATCTTTGGACTGTGGGAGGTCATGGGGAGAACGTTCTGAGATTTTCTGTGTATCAGCTCTTTTACCGTGCGCTAGTTTATTGGGAGTGGGCATGTTTTTTTGAGTGTGCTGGGGGACGAGACCCAGAGTCCCGAGATCGCCATGTCGCTGACCGGCCGGAGGGGGTGCGTTTCCTCGTGGGGGGGGGTGAAGTGTGGGCATTCCTTGTCAACCCCTCCCGTTCTTGACACGCCAGTGCTTGCTCGTGGCCTGCGCGTGTGTTTGCGGAGGGAGAGCAAACTCTGCCAAGTCTTCGGTGCCAGCGGGCCACCGTCTCCTGGTCCTATCCTCATCGGCTGAGACACTCCATTGCTGCGGACGGCTCCCGGCCAGCCACTGCTGGCCCTGCATTCAGCCCTCATCTGTCCAAGCACTGCCTACCCCTCCACGCGCATGTCTGAGTGCTTCCTAAAGAGCCCCTTCTCCGGCAGCTCAGCTCGTTCTCTGGCTTCACTGGCATTCCGTTAACTAGCAAGCAGCATAATTCTCCCAAGCCAGTTACTGCTGCCCTTCTCCATTTTCTGATTCAGTAACTCCTGCACCGTTATTTTTTGCCCAGTAGCGTAGTGGTTGGCATGACGGTTTACAGTTCAGGTTCAATTCCTGCTAAGGAGTTTGTACGTTCTCCCTGTGACCACGTGGGTTTTCTCCTCCCACAGACCAGTCACCTACCAACTGGTAGGTTGGGTTAAATTACTGGCTGATGTGCCTCGAAGGGCCTGTTCTGCATTTTAATAAGTGAATTATTAATAAATTACAGTAAATAGATTTCAAATTCATCTTCACAACCTGCATTGCAAATGGTACAGTGATCTGATTGCTATTTCACTCTAACTCTGCCGTTCCTTTTCACAGGTGGCGAGCTGCAGCCAGTTGTGGAGCAGCGGGAGGGGTCACATTGCTGAGCGTAGGACTGGAGGTGGGGGGGGTTCACCCAGTGTTTGACCGGTTCTAGGGTAGGTGAGGTTCAGACTGTTAAAAGCTCCCAGTGTGGAGCTGGTGGGAGTCCTGCCAGGGACAAGGTGGTCCTCATAAAGTGTGCAATCTCACAGCCAGTCTCAGCAGAGGAGTGTGGTTGAGTGGGGAGAGGGTTGGGTGATGTGGAGGCAGGTTCTTGAGAGAAAGCTGGGGGAGCAGGCAGTCAGGCTGAGACCCTTCCTCGGGATATTTGATTCACCTCGGCAGAGAATGCCTGGAGAGCGTGCTGGGAATGGGATGGGTACATTGGGCACAAGGCTTGGTTTGGTGTGGTACTGATCCAAATGTGAATTTCATGACTTGTGAGCTCCATGGCTTGGCTCTGTGCTCCCTGTGTGCAAGAGAGGCTCCACTGAGTGGCTGGCTGGTGCCTGTAGCTCCTGGGCACTACTGAGACCAGGCAGCTGCTCTGGATAGTAAGGGAGGGGCAGAATGGTTGGCAATGTGACTCCCCCCGGCTGGAGCTGTCGACGCGGATGTGGATCACGCTGGGTCTCTGTTCTGACCCTCCGTCTGCCCCCTTGGAGTATTGCGGTGGACCGGTTCCTGGTCGGGCAGTCCATGGGCCGTATGATCATCCCCACTAGTCCGGGGCTGGGACCCATGGGTATGTTGTCGTCCACCGCCCCTCTTCCAGCCGAAGCGGGGACCCTCCAGTTCTTGACACGCCTGCGTCTGCCTGTGGCCTGTGCGTGTGTTTGCGGAGGGAGAGCAAACTCTGCCACGTCTTCGGTGCCAGCGGGCGGCCGTCTCCTGGTCCCATCCTCATTGGCTGAGACACCGTTCCTGGGGTTCTGTCCCGCTTTGGATTCGTGAGGGTTGTGGGGGGGGGGAGTGGCGGCACGTGAGCACGAATGGCTGGCTCTCCCTACCTAGAGAGGAAACGGGAGTCGCTCCTCCGGGTGTGGATGTTCCCAGATCCTTGTGACTTTGAAGCTTAACCTGATTCCTGCCTCTTTCCAGGTTACTGTGTGGGACCATCGCGACTCATTGGGACAGCACTCGGGAGCAAGCAACGTTGCAGCAAGTTCCAGAGGCTGGAGCGCTTCCCTGTAAACAGTTTGTGCCAGAGTGACAGGTTACAATAGTCAAACCATTCGCCTGCTGTGGCTAAGCTCCATGGTTCCCTACGTCAGACCATCCTCTTGGAGCAGTCCCATTTGCCTCAAATGTTTCCCCAAAACCTATTCTCTCAATAGTTCAGAGACAGCTTGTTCCCCCCCAACATCAGATCTATGGCCCATGAATACCAATTCATTATTCCTTTATTGTAATATTTTAAATTTATCTTTGTTCTGTACTGCAGCTGAAAAAACCAAATTTCACGTTATAAGACGGAGATCATAAACGTGGTTCTATTTCTACTTCCCCCTGAGGCTGACTCTCACCTACACACTTGGGGGGGTGGGGGGGACTTGCAGTGGCCCTTAAACTCTGCTTGGGCTTGCAGCTGTGTACGGGTATCGGTCATAACTGATGTTTCGATGAGACTCTGCCTTCTTCATCAGTGACCATCAGAACGTTGGTTATAACCTGACCCGGCTGGAAGCCTGAGAGCAGTTCTATTCATTGTGTATGCACTAAATCCTATTTTACAGTGGCCTGTCAACCTACTGACCTACACGTGCTGGGGATGCGGGAGGAAATCACACAGTCACAGGGGGAATGTGCAAACTCCACAAATGTAGCAGTGGCTGTACCTGCTGTGTCCTCTTGTGTCTCACCCTGTGTTTTATCTGCTGCCCTACCTGATATCCGTAACTTCTTGAACTTTGAGAAGAAGGAATTGCTGGTCTGACCACTTTCAGGGCCCAGAGAATTCCCAATTCCTCCTAAATTCCTGCCTCTACTCCTAGGCACCAGTCTGAGGAAATGGTCCCTCATTGTCCCATTGCAGACCACCCCCCCCCCCGCCCCCAAGCTCTTTCCCTGCTCATGTACCGTTCATCAAAATAGACAGTAACAAACTCAGTGGATCAGATTATGTGCATTTATTACTTGGGAAGGTTGCCTTTGTGTGTTAAGTCGTTAGTAGCTTCAATCTTACAGCTGAAAATGGATCATTTTTCTGTTTACAGTCCAGTAATTCATCAACTTCATGACTTTATGAGGTCGTTAATTGCATTCCTGTCTTACCTTGCATCCATCTTGAATGAGCCACATTTGCCTTGGAGGCTTCTCCCCAGCAGCTGTGCCCTATTTCTGTGCTTTTAGTCAGTCATTGTCAAAACACTCACTGCTATAAACCACACACTCTACCAACCACATCAGCAAATTAGCAAAGCACTCTGGGATCACGCAGGTTCCATTTTGCTACATTACAGTTATAAAAGTTTAACATTCATCCCAACTTAATGGTTAAATAGATTTCCACAAAAGCGATAATTCCTTCCTTCAAGGGACCCAGTCTGCTGCCTGGAAATCAGATATAGCAGGAAATGCTCAGTCCGTCAGTGAGTGGAGAAAGAGAGAGGGGGAGTAACAAGGCCTGGGACATGTTGAGAAATGTCCTTCATTCTGCACATACTGACAGTTTGGTTTTCTTACTCTTAGTGTCAGCCTGCAGGGCGGGTTGAGTGTGTGGTGGTCAGAACAGTGTCCCTGCATCAGATGGAGGTTTAGACTGTTCCCTGATCCTTTTGTATTTGATATTTTTTGATGAAATAAAGACTGTACAACTGCTACTTAAATGGTCTCTGCTTGGTTGTATATTGGTTTGCGCTTGCAATCATTGAGTCCTGCTGAAGTGTCACGGCCAAAACAGTGCCCTCTGAGACAGTGGTTGCCCAGGCAACTCCTGCATCACCTAAAACGAGGCAGATTTCTGTGCACTGAGTGAACAATCTGCAGAAAAAACAGCAGAACAGCATGGAGTTTAGCAGCACAGACCAAGGCAATGCAGAAAGAAATGATAACGTAACGGGTGGAACTAACCACCACTGGGAGGGGGACGTGAGAGAGTCTGACAGCACTGGGGGAGAAGGTGATCTTGTGTCTCGCCCTGTGTTTTATCCATAACTTCTTGAACCTTGAATAAAAGGAATTGCTAGTCTGACCACATTCACATCTTGTCTCTGATCACCTGGGCTTTCAGAGGTAGAAGAGACAAGTGGAATGACTGGGGTGAAAGGAGTCTGTTAATACTGTTCATCTTAAAGCTCAAGGAAAACATAATAAATTCCTGTTAAATAACTGGCTTAAGCCAAAAAGGGATTTAATTTTTCTAAAGGTAGGCTTGGTAGATTTAATTAAGGTTGTAAATTGATTTCAATTAACGCTATTAACAGCATGAAAATTTATTGACAATGTTGAATAGTATTCAATATTTTGCATACTGTTGACAGGCCCTTTTGACTGGGTAGGAACCCTTCCTCTGAGGCAACATCCACACTAGACCGGATAATTTTGAAAACACTGGTTTCACGTAAAATCGATAGGCGTCCATGCTATGCATTTTAAAAAAAATCTCTCCACATTGAAATGGAGATTTTGTGGAATTTCCTACTGCATATGTGCAGGATGCATCTACCGAAAACAAGCGACATGTTGATTTAAACGTAAAAAAACCCCAAATACTGAAGCATATGGAGGCAACCGACAGGGAGTTCACAGACAGATTGACCCGGCTGACAATGAACATTGAAAAACTAACTCCATTGCATTAATAAAGCACCTTGTTAAATGTATAAAACATGTCTGCATCAGTATTATCTTGTACTGTATTTCCATACAATGTTACATTACACTGTTAGACATCTATTGTCAGAAGTTCTTGCATAAATAGGTAAACCACCTTGCAAGGACAGGAAACGGGGCAAAGTGAGTACAGTATACTTATTTCAAAGTATTTGGTGAGTACATTTCTAACTTATGGCTTCGGTCTTGGTGCCGTCTGTTCTGAAATTGTTAGGTTGCGTTCGAGAAAATGAAATAGCTCGCTGCTGTCTGATAATGTTTTCAGATTTCTCCGGTTACCCCGTCCACACTGATCTGCCCTAGCAGCGCTTTCAAAAATACCCACCCTGGAAAGCGTTTCTGAAAACCTCCGGGACGAAAACACTGTTTTAGTGTGGGCGGAGGGTAAAAACAAAGAAAAAGCTTCAGTTACGGATTTATCCATGTAGTGTGGACGTAGTCTGAATCTTGTGCTCAGCCTGGGAACAGAAAAAATACTGATCCTACACATTCAACTTTTTTGCAACATTTACAACAGCAAAGTGACAGCGCCAGAAGTTCCTTGAGAACGAAAACTTCTCCAATTTTCCACTGCACTGGGAGTTGGCTATCTCCCATAAGTCAGTCGGCAGTGCGTAAGGGGGTTTTGGGAGGGAGAAAATGACCGTGCACTGGGCTGAGAGATTGCTAATGGGGGCTGCTTGGTCACTGCCCACCAGCGCTAGCATCACGGGTTGCTCAAAGTTCAAAACTATTTTTTAATCATGATCTCTTGTGGAACCCCAGTTGAACTCTGTCCAGAAGCAACAAACCACGTGAAAATGTCCTATATGATGGGGACTGATGAGCCGGTGACAAACTGGGCAGTGTTTACTATTCTCAGAGTTCTGTCAGTCCAGAGCAGTCCCTGTACTAGGCTGGGATGCAAGCTGTCAGGATAATCCATAGCACATTGCAGAAGTTTGAGAATCCTCGTCCACAAATACTAACGTACATCCGCTGGTGTTCCTTGATCACTGAGTCAGTGTGGTGCGACCAGGAGAGGTTGCCGGTGAGATAAATGTCCAGGAACTTGAGCAGAGCAGCGTCAGCTTCATTAACTGACCAATGGCCAGTTCCTTGTCCAGTCGGTGAGTTGCTGCAACACAGGTAGTCATGGGCGTCCGCCTGGGCCCCGGTTATGCCCTGCCTTCTTCTTGGGTGTGTAAAACGGTCCCTGATACTGCCTCCCAATACTTTGGAGACAAATGGTCTACGGACATCTATTATAAACCTATCAATTCCATCTTGACTACCCACTCCCCTTGTTTCCTGTATAAAAAAGACAAAAAATGGATGCATCTCCTGTTTAAAACAAAAAACCTTTTCATCTGTTCCCACCAGGAGACCTTCCTGTCCAACACATCAGAGGTGTCTTTCAAGGAACATCTTTCCTCTGCATCTCTATTTCCCATTCATCGGCACTCACTCCAACTTCCTGCCACCTAAACAGGGATAGAGTTCCTCTTGGTCTAGCTTACCTCCCCACGAGCCTCTGCATCCAACATATCATTCACTTCCCACCATCCTCAAGCCCACACTCGGGGTGGATGGAAGCAAGCTAATGACTGAACATCAATTTCTCTTTCTGCCTTCCCTTTTCTATTCCCTACTCTGGCCTCCTACCTCTTCTGCCTATCTCCTCCCCTGGTGCCCCTCCTTCCCTTCTGTCCTATTATTCACTCTCTTCAATCAAATTACTCTTCCCACCCACCTGGCTTCACCTATCACCTTCCAGCTAGCCTCCTCTCCACCCCCCCCCCCCCAACCGGCTGGTTTTGAGCAAGGGACTTGGCCTGAAACGTCAACTGCTTACTCATTTCCACAGATGTCGCCTGACCTGAGTTGCGTCAGCATTTTGTGTGTGTCGAACAAGGCTCTCTGCCCTGTCCCCGTCCGGCAGGGAGCATCCTGACTGGTCCGGGGGACTCCGCGGGATCGCGAGAGGTGCAGGGGTCCAGACTCAGCCGCTTCCATCACGAGCACAACCCTCCCCCGTCATTGAGGGCATCTGCAAGATGGCAGCATCCATCATCAAGGGCGCTCGCCTTCTGGGATATTGTCATTGCAACCAACATGGAGCCAGAAGTCCCATGCTCAACGTTTTAGGAACAGCCCTACCATCTGATTTTAGCAAGATCCATAAATGCACCCGCGCTATTCCTCTGTTCAGATAGTTGTAATTTTAAAAATATCTTGCACCTTACTGTGGCACCATGCAGCACATTCCACTACATGTGCCGGAAAATAAACCTGATTTTGTTTCTGAACTTTTTCCACGCATGAGAGTGGTGGGTATAAGGTCGGCCCTCCTTATCCGTGGGGGATTGATTCCGGGACCCCCCGCGGATACCAAAAATCGTGGATGCTCAGGTCCCTTATTTAACCTATCTCAGTGCAGTGGACATTAGGACCCAGCGACGCATCTCTGAATGCACAGTGTTTCTGTTCACAAAAATAATCACGATCACAATTGAAAATAAGGTGGAAGTAATAACGCGATTGGAAAGAGGTGAAACGCCATCGGTCACTGGAAAAGCGTTAGGCTACATCAGTCAACGATCGGAACAATTTTAATGGAGCATGAGAAAGGCCCTGCCCCCATGAAAGCTACAATTATTACTAAGCAATGCAGTGGTTTAATTATTAAAATAAACGTTTCTTAAGTTTTATATGCATAGAAAGGTAAAATATGTACTATATACTAAGAAAAGCATTTTACTAACTGATGCTAAATAATACCAAATGTACCTGTTCCGACTTCAAATCCGACTTAAAGACGGACTCAGGAACAGAACTCGTTCATAACCTGGGGACTGCCTGTACTTTTAAATCATCTCTAGATTACTTATAATACCTAATACAATGTAAATGCTATATAAATAGTTGTTATACTGTATTGTTTAGGGAATAATGACAAGAAAAAATACTGTACATGCTCAAACAACAAGTGCTGGAGAGAGAACTTCTGGGTTTTCCCGATCCGTGGTTGGTTGAATCTGCGCGTGTGGGAACTGCGGAGAAGGAGGGCTGATTGTAATTACAACATCTGAAAGCCATTTGGACCGGTGAATGGGAAAATTCTTTAAGGTAGGCTTCAAAGCATATTTTTTATTGAGGTATGTACGCAGTATACAGACCTGAGATTCAACTTCCCCACAGGTAGTCATGGACAAAGGACACGGTCAACCCCCCCCCCCCCCCACCGTGCAAAAAGAACTAATGGAGCACATGTCAACAAAAACATTAACAAAAACACCCCATGGGGAATAAAATAAACAGCACGAAGGCTACACTGGGTGACATCTTCCAGATGGTCCACAAAACTTTCTTTCACTTTTACATATTTTTCTTTTAAATGTGGCTCCGGTACTGTTCAAGCCTGTGAGCTACAGCTTCATGGCGCGCTTCCGGGCCGATTGAGCGACCTGGAGCTTTGCTGTCTCCAAGAAGGTTCCGGGAGGTGACCTGAGAACTGGGGGGGGGGGGGGGAGCAGGAGTAGCGCAGTTAGGCAACTGGGTCGGCATATGCAAGTTGGGCTGAAAGGCCTGTTCCCGCCCAGTCCATTAAGGCCGATTCATACTTCTGCATCAAATGAATGCCTTAGGTACGGTGTAGCCGCGTAACCTAGGCTGTACCCTACGCGCACCTCTCCAAAAATGTAACTGCGCAACAACTGTGATCGGTCTGCTTGCAGACATCCGAAAATATTTGAAATATTTGAAATTTCCTCGCCCATGTCTCCCAGTGGCCAGACAAGCACAGAAAATTCACCCTCCTGCCTCGATCCGTTCAATGGTCGTACACACCATCTCCTCCGACGTCTTCTCTCTCTCTTGCACTGCAGTAATTTCAATAAAAGTAACCCTTGTTCAACATTTATTAGCTCCAACTCCAACATGATGCGCTCAGTACAGGAAGAAACTCTACTCAGTGGCGTAGAATTTGAATTGAATTATCTTTATTGTCATTATACAATGAAACTCCGTTTAACTTCCTCTCGGGCAATTAAATAAAGCGATAGATAAAAACAGGGCAGTGATAGAAAAACAGTATTAAATAGATAAGTAGCGGAAAATAAGTTGCAGCAGCACCAGAATATCACAGTAATGCACAAAGTGCCGTTAGTGCATGTATTTGAGTCCTTGTGTGCTCACAGTTTCGTTTTGGTGGTGAATTGCAGAGCGACGCAGACACACCAACGCACAGGTATAAACGCTCACAATGGCACAGGCTGCTCACGAGTATAAATCAGCCTTTACTCTGCCATGTGTCGTGTTGCAGGACGTGGGTGATTGGGATCTTTCCCGACCATGATTGTTCCTGCCAAACTTTTCTGCCGAAGTGGTTTGCCTTCGCTGTCTTCTGGGCAGCGTCTTCACAAGACGGGTGACCCCAGCCACGACCGTCTGCCTGGCGTCGGCGGTCACATAACCAGGACTTGTGTGATCTGCGCCGGCTGCTCACCGCCTGCTCCCAGGGCTTCACGTGACCCTGATCGGGGAGGGTCTAGGCAGGGGCTACACCTTGCCCCTGCAGGTTAGCGGAGGGAAGGAGCGCCTCACACCTCCCCTGGTAGAGACGTATCTCCACCCCGCCACCTAGTTAAGTGTGACTGAAAACAGCGGGAGTGCAGGCCCTTCAGGAGAGTGATGAGTAGCTGATTAGAAAATACAATATTAACAGTGTTCTTAGCCTGGCAATTATGCATTGGCCCTGACATGTTGCTGCAAGCTCATGGTATTAAGTGCCTGCTCCGCTGAATATTGGCAGTGTTTGTTACTGGCAATGAGTCCACGGTCCGTGTCCTTCAGCCAGTGGAACCGGAATCAGGGTTATTATCATTGATACCGAAGTGGAATTTTTGTGGTGGCTGTATAATGTGAAACATTACTTAATTTTATTACTTTATTGTCACCAAACAATTGATACTAGAGCGTACAATCATCACAGCGATATTTGATTCTGCGCTTCGCGCTCCCTGGAGTACAAATCGAAGTAAATAAAATAAAGATTTAAATTATAAATCATAATTAGAAAATAGAAAAGGGAAAGTAAGGTGGTGCAAGTCAGGTCCGGATATTTGGAAGGTACGGCCCAGATCCGGGTCGGGATCCGTTCAGCAGTCTTATCACAGTTGGAAAGAAGCTGTTCCCAAATCTGGCCGTACGAGTCTTCAAGCTCCTGAACCTTCTCCCGGAGGGAAGGGGGACAAGAAGTGTGTTGGCTGGGTGGGTCGTGTCCTTGATTATCCTGGCAGCACTGCTCCGACAGCGTGCGGTGTAAAGTGAGTCCGAGGATGGAAGATTGGTTTGTGCGATGTGCTGGGCTGTGTTCGTGGTCTTCTGCATAAAATGTAAATTAATGCAAAGGAATGAATATTTGAAATTTAAGTAAGTAATGCAGAATTAGTGAGCAACACACACAAAATGCTGGAGGAACTCAGCAGGCCAGGCCCCATCTACGGAAGTGTCCTGTGGAAGGGTCTTGGCCCAAAACGTCGACTGTACTCTTTTCCCATAGATGCTGCCTGGCCTGCTGAGTTCCTCCACCGTTTTTTGTGTGTGTGTTGCTCTGGATTTCTGGCATCTACAGATCTGGAGGTAGTGCTCATGGGTGCAAACAATAGCATAATTGATAAAAAAAAACAGACCATGGGCACAGTAAAAATAGTCCAAAGATGTTGAAGGACTGAAGAAATCACCACACAGTTTCCACAAGTCCCCAGGGTCCCGACAGACTCGCCATCCCACGCCAGTGGCAGTAGGGAAATCCCCCGCCATGGACTGCCATGATTCCGTGAACGCATTGAAATGTTGGGCCCAGGATTGGTCTTCGGAGACCCGGGCATCCAGGAGCCTGAGGCGGCTGACCCCTCTCAGTGTACTCTGCGGTGAGTTTTATACCACACAGTTTGACACTGAGCTGGGTATCAGGGCAGGTTCGAAGGTCAATTGAAGGGGTCAGAGAGGTCTAGGGCGGGGTCAACCCTGCCCCACCCCCCCTCCAGCTCAGATCCTCACTGATTGAAGGTATGCCTGCAAAAAAAAGGCAGGGAGTTTAGGGTGGAGATGTCAACAGAGAAAACCGGCACCAGCCTCCCCACCATCGAGGACGTCCTGAAGAGATGGCACCTCAAGAAGGCAGGGTCCATTTCTAAGGGCCCTCACCACCTGGGACGTGTCCTCTTCTCATTACTGTCATCAGGGACGAGATACGGGAGCTTGAAATCTCACCTCGTTGGCAATCAACACTGGGGCACCTCAGGGGCGTGTGCTTAGCCCACTGCTCTACCCTCTCTACACCCATGACTGTGTGGCTAGGCTCAGCTCAAATGCCATCTGCGAACCTGCTGACAATGCGGCCGCTGTTGGCAGGAGACGAGAGGGCGTACAAGAGCGAGATGTACCAGCTGGCTGAGTGGTGTCTCCGCCACAACCTGGCACTCAACGTCAGTTAAACCAAAGAGCTGATTGTGGACTTCAGGAGGGAACACATACCAATCCTCGTAGAAGGATCAGAAGTGGAGAGAGAGAGAAAGCAGCTTCAGGTCCCGGGGTGTCAAAATCGCTGAGGATCGAACCTGTGCCCGACGTATCGATGCAGTTACTAAGAGGGCAAAACAGCGGCTAATTTTCATTAGGGGCTTGAGGAGATTTAATATGTCCCCCAAGACACTTGCAAATTTCTACAGATGTACTGTGGAGGGCGTTCTGACTGGCTGTATCACGGTGGGGGTGGGGGGGGGGAGGTGCTCCAGATCGAAATAAACTGCAGAAAGTTGTGAACTCAAGTGAGCTCCCTCATGGACACCAGCCTCCAGGGCATCCTCAAGGAGCAGTGCCTCAGAAAGGCAGCGTCCATCATTAAGGACCCCCACAACCCTGGACATGCCCTCTTCTCATTGCTACCAACAGGGAGGAGGTACAGAAGCCTCAAGGCACACACTCAACGATTCAGGAACAGCTCTTTCCCCTCTGCCATCAGGGAGGAGGTACAGGAGCCTGAAGACACACACTCAACGATTCAGGAACAGCTTCTTCCCCTCTGCCATCAGGGAGGAGGTACAAGAGCCTGAAGACACACACTCAACGATTCAGGAACAGCTTCTTCCCCTCTGCCATCAGGGAGGAGGTACAGGAGCCTGAAGACACACACTCAACGATTCAGGAACAGTTTCTTCCCCTCTGCCATCAGGGAGGAGGTACAAGAGCCTGAAGACACACACTCAACGATTCAGGAACAGCTTCTTCCCCTCTGCCATCAGGGAGGAGGTACAGGAGCCTGAAGACACACACTCAACGATTCAGGAACAGCTTCTTCCCCTCTGGCATCAGGGAGGAGGTACAGGAGCCTGAAGACACACACTCAGTGATTCAGGAACAGCTTCTTCCCCTCTGCCATCAGGGAGGAGGTACAGGAGCATGAAGACACACACTCAACGATTCAGGAACAGCTTCTTCCCCTCTGCCATCCGATTCCTGAATGGACGTTGAACCCATGAACACTACCTCAATACTTTCTTTTTGCACTACCTAGTTAATTTAACTATACTTAGTGTAATTCACTTTTTTCTCTATTATGTATTGCTTTGTACTGCTGTCGCAAAAAAACAAAGTTTACAATATATGCTGGTGATATTAAATCTGAATCTGATTCTCAACAATTCATGAGCATCTTCTACCCCTCTGCCGTCACAGTCCACGAGTCTGTGAATAACACCTCATTATTCCCTTTTATTTCTTTGTCATTTATGGTGATTTTATGTTTCTGCGGCCGTACTGTGGGCGCAAAGCCACGAATCTCACGCCGCCGTTGGACCCGGTTTCGATTCCCGCCGCTGCCGGCAGGGAGTTTGTACATTTGATGCTGCGGTTGGCAATTGGCATTCCATCGGGCATCCCATCGCCAGCTGAGGAGGCAGTTGTTGGGTGTGTCTCGCTGGGAGTGTTATCGTTTATTATAGCCCCCCCCACATGCTTGCCTCTGATTGGCTACCCCTTCAGATGCTCTTTGGATTCTATTGGCTTGCGTTTCTTTGGCTCTTAGGGGGTTCGTAAACAACATGCTTCTGAAAATTCAGCAGGCCAGGCAGCATCTTTAGGGAGAATAGATGCAGATTTCCTCGTGTTTGCTTCTGAAAATTCCCGTCTTGGCCTGCGCCAGAATCTCCGCGGTATCCCGGTGTGTACCTTCTCCCCGTGACCGTCTCCCTCCCACGGTCCAAAGACCTCCGGGTTGGTAGGTTAATCGGTCATTGTAACCTGCCCTCTGCCTGGGCGAGGGTTAAGTCCGGCGCAGTTGCTGTATCTCAATAAATAGACACAAGTTCTTCGGGAGTTAAAAATGCGACATTAAGCTCGTTGCTTACGGCCATCTTACTGAGCGTTACGAGGGCAAAGGACAGGTGAGACGAGGGGAAGAGAGCAAAGTCATCCTCTGTAAAAACTTACTCCGACTGAAAAGATATTAATCTGGTAATAAGGATCAGTTTTATAAAACAGCCAGATTTCAGAGGCGAGAAAGCAAGAAGCTTCTAGAAAAACACAGAAGTAGCCACATTGCAGTTACTAGTAACTTCACGGAACAATGAGAGTCATAGAAAGCACAGAAACAGGCCCTTCGGCCCATCTAGTCCATGCCAGACCCACTTAAACTGCCCGCATCCATTAACCAGCACCGGGACCATCGCCCGCCACACCGCTACCATCCATGTACCTGTCCAAACTTGTCTTAAACGTTGAGGTCTAGCTCGGGTGCACCAGCTCGTTCTACACTCTCGCCACCCTCTGAGTGAAGAACTTTCCCTTCGGGGTTCCTTAAACTTTTCACCCTTCACCCTTGACCCATGACCTCCGGCTGTAGTCCCACCCACCCTCAGTGGGAAAAGCCCCCTCATAATTTTGTACACCTCTAACAAATCTCCTGCCAACCTTCTACGTTTCAAGGAATGAAGTCCTAACCCATTCAATCTTTCCTTATAACACCAGACCTGACGACCTCCCAGTAAACTTTCTCTGCACTCTTTCAATCTCATTGATAAAAGATGTCTGTTTATTGATTGAGATGCAGTTTGGAACAGGCCCTACCAGCCCTTCGAGGCACACTGCCTGGCAAGGCCCCCAGTTTAACGCTAGTCCAATCGCAGGACGTTTTGTCTTTGGACTGTGGGAGGAAACTGGAGCACCCGGAGGAAACCCACGCGGTCACGGTGGAGAAAGTACAAACTCCTTACGGGCAGAGGCAGGAATTGAACCCCGGTCGCCGGTACTGTAAACCGTCGTGCTAACCGCTACGCTACCGTGCTGCCCCCTACTGGCTGGATAGTAGCTGAAATCAAAGGAGACAGATTTACAGGGTGTACTGTACCGAAACACACCATTCGGCCCAACGCCTCCCTTACCTCTTCTCCCTCGACCATCCTCTCTCCCTTCCCCTCTCCCTCCCCCGGGAGTGTGCGGCAGCTCCAGCTCGATATTGTTCCAGAGAGGGGCAGTCAGGTCCTGCTGGACGAGCGGGAGCCAAGTGATCCACAAAGGGGAGAGGAGGCTGAGTCGGCGGCCATGACCGTGAAGTAGTGATCAGATCGTTACTGGGGGAGGAAATCGTCAGTGGCCCATGTTAGACTCCTTTCTTTCCCTCCAACCCTGCCCCTTGCCCCTCTCATTCTCATCTCTCTCCTTTCCCCACTTACTCCCTCCTCCTCTCTCCCTTCCCTATTCTCTTCCTGCCTCTCCCCTCCTCTCTCTCCCCTTTTCTTCCCACTCTGCTCCAGACCCCCATACTCTTATCCCTCTCTCCTCCCTACCCCTGTTCCCCCCCTCTTCCTCCCCTTTCTCCCCCTCTTTCCCTTCCCGTCCCCTTCTCCTGTCCCATCCCCTCTCTCCCTCCCATCTCTCCCTCTCTCCCTTTTCTACCCCTCTTCCCCTCTCCTCTTCCCCTATCCCCCTCTCCCCTCTCTCCACTTCCCGACCCCTCTCCCCTCTCTCCCCTTCCCCTGTCCCCCTCTCCCCTCTCTCCCCTTCCCCTGCCCCCTCTCCCTCTCCCCTTTCTCCCCTCCCCTTTCTCCCCCTCCCCTTCCTTCTCTCCTGTCTCTCCCTTACCCTTCTCCCCTCTCCCTCACTCTCCTCCCTATCACTTGGCCCTCCCTCTCTCCACCACTTCCCCCTCCCTTTCTATCCCTCCCTCTGCTACCTGCCTTATTCCCCCCCCTCCCCCTCCCTCACCCATCTCTACCCCTGCCCTCCCTCCTGCCCCACCCTCTCATACAGGGCGGAGGCATCAGCGCGACCTGTTCCGCAAAATTGCGACAGGCCTGCCGCCCAGAGGCCGTGGGATCTCCCTGTGCGCCGATCGGAGCCCCCGGTTGCCAGGTGCTGCCCACAGCTCTGAGCCGCGAGGTAGGGAGGCAGTGTGCGGGCACTTACATCTCCAGCTCTGTCCTCTCCACACGGGACATTCCCCGGTGTTCTATCATCGCCGTTGTTGGCTCAATACTTCAGAAGTCTTGTACAGATATTGTTGATTAAGTATTCCTGTTCTTTAAATAATTAATTACAGGTTTTATGTACAAATACGTGAATGACGTATGCCATCGCGTGCAACGTGCGCACCTCGCTTAAAGTAATCTGAAAGTCAAAGTGAATTTCATTATCAGACTACATACACGTCGCCACATACAGCCCGAGATTCATTTCCCCGCGGGCATCCTCGGCAAATCTATAGAATAGTAACTGTAACCAGGATCGGTGAAAGATCAACTAGGGTGCAGAAGACAACAAATTGTACAAATGCCAATATAAATAAATAGCAATAAATAACAAGAACACGAGATAAAGAGTCCGTAAAGTGAGGTCATCGGTTGTGGGAACATCTCAGTGGATGGGCAAGTGAGTGTAGTTTACCCCTTTTGTTCAAGAGCCTGATGGTTGAGCGGTGATAACTGTTCCTGAACCTGGTGGTGTGAGTCCTGAGGCTCCTGTACCTTCTACCTGATGGTTGAGGGGTGATAACTGTCCCTGAACCTGGTGGTGCGAGTCCTGAGGCTCCTGTACCTCCTTCCTGATGGTTGAGGGGTGATAACTGTTCCTGAACCTGGTGGTGTGAGTCCTGAGGCTCCTGTACCTCCTTCCTGATGGTTGAGGGGTGATAACTGTCCCTGAACCTGGTGGTGCGAGTCCTGAGGCTCCTGTACCTCCTTCCTGATGGTTGAGGGGTGGTAACTGTTCCTGAACCTGGTGGTGCGAGTCCTGAGGCTCCTGTACCTTCTACCTGATGGTTGAGGGGTGGTAACTGTTCCTGAACCTGGTGGTGTGGGACCTGATGGTTGAGGGGTGATAACTGTCCCTGAACCTGGTGGTGCGAGTCCTGAGGCTCCTGTACCTCCTTCCTGATGGTTGAGGGGTGATAACTGTCCCTGAACCTGGTGGTGTGGGACCTGATGGTTGAGGGGTGGTAACTGTTCCTGAACCTGGTGGTGCGAGTCCTGAGGCTCCAGTACCTTCTTCCTGATGGTTGAGGGGTGGTAACTGTTCCTGAACCTGGTGGTGTGAGTCCTGAGGCTCCTGTACCTCTTTCCTGATGGTTGAGGGGTGATAACTGTCCCTGAACCTGGTGGTGCGAGTCCTGAGGCTCCTGTACCTCCTTCCTGATGGTTGAGGGGTGGTAACTGTTCCTGAACCTGGTGGTGCGAGTCCTGAGGCTCTTGTACCTCCTCCCTGATGGTTGAGGGGTGGTAACTGTTCCTGAACCTGGTGGTGTGGGACCTGATGGTTGAGGGGTGATAACTCTCCCTGAACCTGGTGGTGCGAGTCCTGAGGCTCCTGTACCTCCTTCCCGATGGTTGAGGGGTGGTAACTGATCCTGAACCTGGTGGTGCGAGTCCTGAGGCTCCTGTACCTCCTTCCCGATGGTTGAGGGGTGGTAACTGTTCCTGAACCTGGTGGTGCGAGTCCTGAGGCTCCTGTAACTTCTACCTGATGGTTGAGGGGTGGTAACTGTTCCTGAACCTGGTGGTGTGGGACCTGATGGTTGAGGGGTGATAACTGTCCCTGAACCTGGTGGTGTGGGACCTGATGGTTGAGGGGTGGTAACTGTTCCTGAACCTGGTGGTGCGAGTCCTGAGGCTCCTGTACCTCCTTCCTGATGGTTGAGGGGTGATAACTGTCCCTGAACCTGGTGGTGTGGGACCTGATGGTTGAGGGGTGGTAACTGTTCCTGAACCTGGTGGTGTGAGTCCTGAGGCTCCTGTACCTCCTTCCTGATGGTTGAGGGGTGGTAACTGTTCCTGAACCTGGTGGTGTGGGACCTGATGGTTGAGGGGTGGTAACTGTTCCTGAACCTGGTGGTGCGAGTCCTGAGGCTCCTGTACCTTCTACCTGATGGTTGAGGGATGGTAACTGTTCCTGAACCTGGTGGTGTGGGTCCTGAGGCTCCTGTACCTTCTACCTGATGGTTGAGGGGTGGTAACTGTTCCTGAACCTGGTGGTGCGAGTCCTGAGGCTCCAGTACCTTCTTCCTGATGGTTGAGGGGTGGTAACTGTTCCTGAACCTGGTGGTGTGAGTCCTGAGGCTCCTGTACCTCTTTCCTGCTGGTTGAGGGGTGATAACTGTCCCTGAACCTGGTGGTGCGAGTCCTGAGGCTCCTGTACCTCCTTCCTGATGGTTGAGGGGTGGTAACTGTTCCTGAACCTGGTGGTGCGAGTCCTGAGGCTCTTGTACCTCCTCCCTGATGGTTGAGGGGTGGTAACTGTTCCTGAACCTGGTGGTGTGGGACCTGATGGTTGAGGGGTGATAACTCTCCCTGAACCTGGTGGTGCGAGTCCTGAGGCTCCTGTACCTCCTTCCCGATGGTTGAGGGGTGGTAACTGTTCCTGAACCTGGTGGTGCGAGTCCTGAGGCTCCTGTAACTTCTACCTGATGGTTGAGGGGTGGTAACTGTTCCTGAACCTGGTGGTGTGGGACCTGATGGTTGAGGGGTGATAACTGTCCCTGAACCTGGTGGTGCGAGTCCTGAGGCTCCTGTACCTCCTTCCTGATGGTTGAGGGGTGATAACTGTCCCTGAACCTGGTGGTGTGGGACCTGATGGTTGAGGGGTGGTAACTGTTCCTGAACCTGGTGGTGCGAGTCCTGAGGCTCCTGTACCTTCTACCTGATGGTTGAGGGATGGTAACTGTTCCTGAACCTGGTGGTGTGGGTCCTGAGGCTCCTGTACCTTCTACCTGATGGTTGAGGGGTAGTAACTGTTCCTGAATCTGGTGGTGTGAGTCCTGAGGCTCCTGTACCTCCTTCCTGATGGTTGAGGGGTAGTAACTGTTCCTGAACCTGGTGGTGCGAGTCCTGAGGCTCCTGTACCTCCTTCCTGATGGTTGAGGGGTGGTAACTGTCCCTGAACCTGGTGGTGCGAGTCCTGAGGCTCCTGTACCTCCTTCCTGATGGTTGAGGGGTGGTAACTGTTCCTGAACCTGGTGGTGCGAGTCCTGAGGCTCCTGTACCTTCTACCTGATGGTTGAGGGGTGGTAACTGTCCCTGAACCTGGTGGTGTGGACCCTGAGGCTCCTGTACCTTCTACCTGATGACAGCAGTGAGAAGAGAGCACGGCCGGGGTGGTGGGGGTCTCTGATGATGGACGCTGCTTTCCTGCGACAGAGTTTCATGTCGACATGCTCAATGGTTGGGAGGACTCAGCCCGTGATGGACTGGGCCAAATCCACTACTTTTTGTAGAATTTTCCATTCAAGGCCGGTCGGTCAATACACTCTCCGCTACACATCTGTAGAACTTCGTCAAAGTTTTAGACACCATGCTAAATCTCTGCAGACTCCTGAGGAAGTAGAGGCGATGCCGGGGGTTCTCCGCGGTGATGCTTACGGACACCTCTCATCCTCCTTCGCTCTAAAGCGAGAAGCCCTGGCCTGCTCATCCTTACGGGACATGGTCTTTAATCCAGGCAGCGTCCCTGTAAACCTCCTGTCCTGTCAGCACTCTGGAGAGAGGGGGCAGAAGAAGGGTGGAGCCTGGGGGGGGGGGGTTAACCAAGTTCCTTCTTCTCGAGGTGAAATGGGATATGGTAGCTCAACAGTTAACGACTTTGATTGAATCTCTTGAAGTATTGATCCAGAGATATGGTCAAGTCCCAATTTGCAACTGGGGGATTTATTGCCAAGTAATTAAAGAAATAAGGATTAAAAAGCACATTTAGTAATGGTGACCGTGAGGCAGCGGATTGCTGGAGGACTGAGTGTGCTCGCTGATGGCCTTCAGCAGCTGCTGGCTCCAGCCACTCTCCGCTCTCCGCCCCCGTCCCCCTGACGAAACGCCAACTCTTCTCTCCACAGCCGCCGGCCGGCTGCCTCTGACGGTTTCCGGTTTTATTTTGCTGAACATTTTCCACACCAGCGGCTTTTCACTTGGCTTTCAACGGCGGAGTGGCGCGGTGGGTGGAGCCTTTTCGATCCCGGTTGGAGGTTTGATCCCGTTCTCCGGCGCTGTTCGCATGTTGTCTCCCCCCCCCCCCCCACCTCCGGATTCCCAGGTTCCCTCCCCCGTCCGGACGATATGCAGCGTTGGTAGTTTAATCGCCTCTTTACCGTTTGGCTGAGGAGTGTGATCTTGAGGGAGTTCAAAGTTCAAGGCATACATCTGTTACCATAACCTGCCCAGAGATTAAATTTCTTGCTCTTTTTCCCAAAAAAAACCAGGGGAAGTTGTAAAGTATAAAGCTTAAAAATTCGAAAACTGGAATGTCAGCAGTTCAAAAGTATTCATCTCCCTTTCCTCAGTACTTAGCTGAATCACCTCTTGCAGTGATTACACCCAGTAGTCTTTGTCGATAAGACTCAATGAGCTTTGCACAACGTGATGGAGCAAGATCTGCCCTTTAGTCCTTGCAAAATTGCTCAGGCTGTGCCAGGCTTGTTGGGGAAGGGCAGTAGACAGCAACCTTGAGGCCTCGCCAGAGATGTTCGATCGGGCTAAGGTCAAGCCTCTGACTGGGCCGCTCGAGGACATCACTTTTCCTCATTTGAAATCACTCTGACAGTGAGCCCGCTGAAAGACCAACTTTCTCCCCCTGTTTAAGCTTTCTGACAGAGGCTTTCAATCCAGGGTCATCTTCCCGTCAATCCTGACCCGATATCCAGTCCCTGCTGTGGAAGAGCATCCCCAGAACACGATGCTATCACCGTTCTTTACAGTAGGGATGGTGTTACCTGGCTGACGTGCAGTATTAAATTCACACTACACGTACCACTTAGTGCTGAGGCCAAAATGTTCCACTTGAGTCTCATCCGACCGCAAGACCATCTCGCAAACCTTTACGGTGTCTCCTAGGTGACGCTTTGCAAAGTCTTTACTAAGACTAGGCCTACCATAAAAACCCTTTTTGTGCAAGGCCTTAGAGTGTAAGGCCTTTGCACCCAAGGAAAGTTAGCGTAATAATTACAAAAGGGATGGGTATTTTTTCAGCCTCGCGATTTTGGCTTTTAATTTTTCATAATTAGTTGGCAGGCTTTAGGACCTTGATATTGATTTGACACAATGCACAGTTTTGTAGATTAGCTCAAAAAATCTGACTTCAATATAGTTTAATTTTAGAAAATGAGACAGTAAGATGTGAGGATAGTTGTGGGGACGCACACTTTTTTTCCAAGACACTGTATGTTAATTTCAGTGGCCGCGTTATTAGGTAAACCTGTGTAGTGTGTAGGCCTCAGTTAGTCTCGATAGGCCATGGATTTGCACCTTGGAAAGTTTCCAGGGCGCAAGCCTGGCCAGGGTTGTATGGGAGACTGGCAGTTGCCCATGCTGCAAGTCTCCCCACTCCACATCACCGATGTTGTCCAAGGGAAGGGCATTAGGACCCATACAGTTTGGCACCGGTGACGTCACAGAGCAATGTGTGGTTAAGTGCCTTGCTCAAGGACACAACACGCTGCCTCAGCTGAGGCTCGAACCAGTGACCTTCAGATCAACAGACCGATGCCTTATCCACTAGGCCACGCGCCAACACGCACACAACTGTACAGCTCCTCGTTAATGCAAATATCTAGTCGGCCAATCACGTGGCAGCAACTCAGTGTGTAAAAGCATGCCGACACGGTCTAGAGGTTCAGTTGTTGCTCAGGCCAGACGTCAGAATGGGGGGGGGGGGAAGAATGTGATCTAAGAGACTTTGACCGTGGATTGATTGTTGGTGCCAGATGGGTGGTTCGAGTAACTGCTCCATCTCCAGGGATTTTTCACGCACAACTGTCTCTGGAGTTTACAGAGAAAGGTG
The DNA here is from genome assembly GCF_030144855.1 of Hypanus sabinus. Lineage (NCBI taxonomy): Eukaryota > Metazoa > Chordata > Chondrichthyes > Myliobatiformes > Dasyatidae > Hypanus > Hypanus sabinus. The sequence goes on along the minus strand of NC_082736.1, from coordinate 23,675,672 downwards.
TGGATAATAAAAAAGCATCCAGAGAGTGGCAGTTCTGTGAGTGAAGACGCCTCGTTAACGAGAGAGGTCAGAGGAGAACGCCGGACTGGTTCAAGCTGACAGGAAGGCGACAGTAACTCAAATAACCTCAAAGTTACAGCAAAGTTCAAGTAAATTTTATTATCAGATCACATACACGTCTCCACATACAGTCCGAGATTCATTTCCCCGCGGGCATCCTTGGCAAATCTATAGAATAGTAACTGTAAACAGGATCGGTGAAAGATCAACCAGGGTGCAGAAGACAACAAACTGTGCAATTGCAACATAAATAAATAGCGATAAATAACGAGAACATGAGATAAAGAGTCCATAAAGTGAGGTCATTGGTTGTGGGAACACTCTAATGGATGGACAAGTGAGTGTAGTTATCCCCTTCTGTTCAAGAGCCTGATGGTTGGGGGGTGATAACTGTTCCTGAACTGGTGGTGCGAGTCCTGAGGCTCCTGTGCCTCCTTCCTGATGGTTGAGGGGTGGTAACTGTCCCTGAACCTGGTGGTGCGAGTCCTGAGGCTCCTGTACCTCCTTCCTGATGGTTGAGGGGTGGTAACTGTTCCTGAACCTGGTGGTGCGAGTCCTGAGGCTCCTGTACCTTCTACCTGATGGTTGAGGGTGGTAACTGTCCCTGAACCTGGTGGTGTGGACCCTGAGGCTCCTGTACCTTCTACCTGATGACAGCAGTGAGAAGAGAGCACGGCCGGGGTGGTGGGGGTCTCTGATGATGGACGCTGCTTTCCTGCGACAGAGTTTCATGTCGACATGCTCAATGGTTGGGAGGACTCAGCCCGTGATGGACTGGGCCAAATCCACTACTTTTTGTAGAATTTTCCATTCAAGGCCGGTCGGTCAATACACTCTCCGCTACACATCTGTAGAACTTCGTCAAAGTTTTAGACACCATGCTAAATCTCTGCAGACTCCTGAGGAAGTAGAGGCGATGCCGGGGGTTCTCCGCGGTGATGCTTACGGACACCTCTCATCCTCCTTCGCTCTAAAGCGAGAAGCCCTGGCCTGCTCATCCTTACGGGACATGGTCTTTAATCCAGGCAGCGTCCCTGTAAACCTCCTGTCCTGTCAGCACTCTGGAGAGAGGGGGCAGAAGAAGGGTGGAGCCTGGGGGGGGGGGGGGTTAACCAAGTTCCTTCTTCTCGAGGTGAAATGGGATATGGTAGCTCAACAGTTAACGACTTTGATTGAATCTCTTGAAGTATTGATCCAGAGATATGGTCAAGTCCCAATTTGCAACTGGGGGATTTATTGCCAAGTAATTAAAGAAATAAGGATTAAAAAGCACATTTAGTAATGGTGACCCGTGAGGCAGCGGATTGCTGGAGGACTGAGTGTGCTCGCTGATGGCCTTCAGCAGCTGCTGGCTCCAGCCACTCTCCGCTCTCCGCCCCCGTCCCCCTGACGAAACGCAACTCTTCTCTCCACAGCCGCCGGCCGGCTGCCTCTGACGGTTTCCGGTTTTATTTTGCTGAACATTTTCCACACCAGCGGCTTTTCACTTGGCTTTCAACGGCGGAGTGGCGCGGTGGGTGGAGCCTTTTCGATCCCGGTTGGAGGTTTGATCCCGTTCTCCGGCGCTGTTCGCATGTTGTCTCCCCCCCCCCCCCCCCACCCTCCGGATTCCCAGGTTCCCTCCCCCGTCTGGACGATATGCAGCGTTGGTAGTTTAATCGCCTCTTTACCGTTTGGCTGAGGAGTGTGATCTTGAGGGAGTTCAAAGTTCAAGGCATACATCTGTTACCATAACCTGCCCAGAGATTAAATTTCTTGCTCTTTTTCCCAAAAAAAAACCAGGGGAAGTTGTAAAGTATAAAGCTTAAAAATTCGAAAACTGGAATGTCAGCCAGTTCAAAAGTATTCATCTCCCTTTCCTCAGTACTTAGCTGAATCACCTCTTGCAGTGATTACACCCAGTAGTCTTTGTCGATAAGACTCAATGAGCTTTGCACAACGTGATGGAGCAAGATCTGCCCTTTAGTCCTTGCAAAATTGCTCAGGCTGTGCCAGGCTTGTTGGGGAAGGGCAGTAGACAGCAACCTTGAGGCCTCGCCAGAGATGTTCGATCGGGCTAAGGTCAAGCCTCTGACTGGGCCGCTCGAGGACATCACTTTTCCTCATTTGAAATCACTCTGACAGTGAGCCCGCTGAAAGACCAACTTTCTCCCCCTGTTTAAGCTTTCTGACAGAGGCTTTCAATCCAGGGTCATCTTCCCGTCAATCCTGACCCGATATCCAGTCCCTGCTGTGGAAGAGCATCCCCAGAACACGATGCTATCACCGTTCTTTACAGTAGGGATGGTGTTACCTGGCTGACGTGCAGTATTAAATTCACACTACACGTACCACTTAGTGCTGAGGCCAAAATGTTCCACTTGAGTCTCATCCGACCGCAAGACCATCTCGCAAACCTTTACGGTGTCTCCTAGGTGACGCTTTGCAAAGTCTTTACTAAGACTAGGCCTACCATAAAAACCCTTTTTGTGCAAGGCCTTAGAGTGTAAGGCCTTTGCACCCAAGGAAAGTTAGCGTAATAATTACAAAAGGGATGGGTATTTTTTCAGCCTCGCGATTTTGGCTTTTAATTTTTCATAATTAGTTGGCAGGCTTTAGGACCTTGATATTGATTTGACACAATGCACAGTTTTGTAGATTAGCTCAAAAAATCTGACTTCAATATAGTTTAATTTTAGAAAATGAGACAGTAAGATGTGAGGATAGTTGTGGGGACGCACACTTTTTTTCCAAGACACTGTATGTTAATTTCAGTGGCCGCGTTATTAGGTAAACCTGTGTAGTGTGTAGGCCTCAGTTAGTCTCGATAGGCCATGGATTTGCACCTTGGAAAGTTTCCAGGGCGCAAGCCTGGCCAGGGTTGTATGGGAGACTGGCAGTTGCCCATGCTGCAAGTCTCCCCACTCCACATCACCGATGTTGTCCAAGGGAAGGGCATTAGGACCCATACAGTTTGGCACCGGTGACGTCACAGAGCAATGTGTGGTTAAGTGCCTTGCTCAAGGACACAACACGCTGCCTCAGCTGAGGCTCGAACCAGTGACCTTCAGATCAACAGACCGATGCCTTATCCACTAGGCCACGCGCCAACACGCACACAACTGTACAGCTCCTCGTTAATGCAAATATCTAGTCGGCCAATCACGTGGCAGCAACTCAGTGTGTAAAAGCATGCCGACACGGTCTAGAGGTTCAGTTGTTGCTCAGGCCAGACGTCAGAATGGGGGGGGGGGGAAGAAATGTGATCTAAGAGACTTTGACCGTGGATTGATTGTTGGTGCCAGATGGGGTGGTTCGAGTAACTGCTCATCTCCAGGGATTTTTCACGCACAACTGTCTCTGGAGTTTACAGAGAAAGGTGTGGATAATAAAAAAGCATCCAGAGAGTGGCAGTTCTGTGAGTGAAGACGCCTCGTTAACGAGAGAGGTCAGAGGAGAACGGCCGGACTGGTTCAAGCTGACAGGAAGGCGACAGTAACTCAAATAACCTCAAAGTTACAGCAAAGTTCAAAGTAAATTTTATTATCAGATCACATACACGTCTCCACATACAGTCCGAGATTCATTTCCCCGCGGGCATCCTTGGCAAATCTATAGAATAGTAACTGTAAACAGGATCGGTGAAAGATCAACCAGGGTGCAGAAGACAACAAACTGTGCAATTGCAAACATAAATAAATAGCGATAAATAACGAGAACATGAGATAAAGAGTCCATAAAGTGAGGTCATTGGTTGTGGGAACATCTCAATGGATGGACAAGTGAGTGTAGTTATCCCCTTCTGTTCAAGAGCCTGATGGTTGGGGGGTGATAACTGTTCCTGAACCTGGTGGTGCGAGTCCTGAGGCTCCTGTGCCTCCTTCCTGATGGTTGAGGGGTGGTAACTGTTCCTGAACCTGGTGGTGCGAGTCCTGAGGCTCCTGTGCCTCCTTCCTGATGGTTGAGGGGTGGTAACTGTTCCTGAACCTGGTGGTGCGAGTCCTGAGGCTCCTGTACCTTCTACCTGATGGTTGAGGGGTGGTAACTGTTCCTGAACCTGGTGGTGCGAGTCCTGAGGCTCCTGTACCTTCTACCTGATGGTTGAGGGGTAGTAAC